>NC_056743.1:1760272946-1760370446 GCF_019279795.1 Protopterus annectens
AAAGTGCTTAATTAAACTGTTTGGACAACACTTCCAGAGTGGTTATTTGAAGTCCATGGCTTGGATTTAGTTTATTTTATTGGATTACTTGGTGAGCTACTTGTGAGGTTTCACTGCAGTCATTTGGATTTGTGCAAATTCTCGTTTTATACATATATATATATATATATATATATATATATATATATATATATATACATTTATGTGTGTGTGTGTGTGTGTGTGTGTGCATGTTTTTAAAATTTATTTTTTTTTAATAATGACCAGCTCTGAATTGAAACAGTACATCAGATTCTAAATGGAAAAAGTTGTTGTAAAAGTCAGTTGGAAGTATAAAGGATGTGTGTATAAGGGGAAGTACAGTAAATATGAACTTTGCAGAAAAGATATTAGGTAGAATTGATCTTGTGTCCAGATGAGTCCAACTTCATTATTGTTCCTGTACAGAGGCACTATACAATTCACTAGAGTAATAAAGGAAGAAAAAAAAATATATAAAAATGTTCACAAGGATCAGTCCACTTACCTAGTTACATAAAATGTAATACTAAGATACAGGTGTACAATACATTGCAGCAACCACAATGAAGTAGGTAGGGAATCTTGCTGGATCTGTAAGGTAGGTGTTTTTTTTCCCTAGACTCCTGGACCATTATTCTGACCAAGGCATCAGTGACTCATTTTTTTCCAGATCAGATTACCCTTCCAGCAATCAATCTTGTGAAGGGGTGAGGATGGGCATCACAGCAAAGAGGAATGTGGATAAGTAACAGAGAAGCTGTCACTTAGGGATGCCAACATTTTGTGGTTTGCCTTAGCTCTCAGGGCTGTCTTCTGTAATTTAATGTACAGTGCATGTAACATTGACCTGCCATGTCTTTGCACATTTCAGCTCTGCCTTAGGCATGTTGCATATGTGTACAGCCAATTTTATTTATATACCTAGTGCTAGCCTCTAGTTTCTGTCAGAAATTACTGGTGCAGTTTACTTTAAACCTTGTCACACCATTTTTCACTATTTTGGGCATGGCATTGAGTAACTTATAGTGAGATAGGAATGCTTAGATGCAGCAAGGGAGCTGCCACCCCCTGCACCCCCTGCAGTATATATACAATGAACTGTTATTAACAAATGTTTACCAGCCTTGCAGTCATATGGCAGGGGAGTGCAGGGGACTGAAGCTCCCAGATGATTATTAATCTACCTTAGTGGAGATGAGCATGACTGACTAGAATACAGGGGTAGAGTTTGCTACTGAGCACTCTGTGGGGTGCTTAAAGTAAGTTTTGCCTAGTTATTCCTGCAGTGAGAATACTCACATACCCCCCCCCCAAAAGGTACAACAGGAAGCCATTGGCTGCTCATTTTACCTCCCCAGTTAGGTTCTCCATTCTTGGGATTATTAATCAAACTCAGAATTCTGGCTTTGCAGTCCAGTACCTTGTTCTATTAGGCCAGTCTGTAGAACAATGGATGTAATTAACCCATTTGTTGTCTTTGCCCACAAACTGCTGCCAAATCAGAAGGAGGGAAAGCATCTGTTGACTTTGCTCTGCTGTCTGGACAACCAGGATATTGACAGCACTTGTAATTTAATTATATGACCCTAAGAATAGTTCTTCAGTCATATGCCTATATGCTTGTATTACATTGAGGTTAGGGCATTCAATGGAGGCAGGCTGTAACAGGGAATTAACAATCTAAACAGTGTCTATGGAAAGGAAGTTGGATATAAATTTTCCTCTTTACTTCCTTTAGTCAGAACTAGGTGTTCACCTCTACATTCCTAGTTCAATCTTTCAATATTTTAAACTGGAGTATTTTCAGCTTATTTGCACTGATTAGACGAGCCCTGCAGAAATTAAGGCCAGCAGAACAGCAAGTCAATTAATGTGTGAGATGATGCTATGAATAAGGCTGTCTAATGAGTTCACTTTACAGATCCATCAAGGTACTGACAACAGCTTCAACTGGGGCTCACCCGTTTCAATTTCTGTCTCTAGAAGTGACCTTGCAAAAGGAAGGGACAGTGACATTTGCATTTTTGGTAATTCCACAAAGTTATGCAAGAGTGCATATAAAAATATATATACATATATATATATATATATATATATATATATATATATATATATATATATACATACTGAGAAAAAAATATGGTAAGATTGAAAGAATAGTAAAAACATGGTGACTTAATCTGTGTGCTGAGTCTGGAAAGGTAAAACCCAGAATAGAATGCAAAACTGGGAAGGAAGCAATGGCAACAAAAAAATCATATCTGAAAACCTAGGCAAGAGATAAGGGCTTACACAAGGCACATGTAGCAATAGAGGTGACTGCAGCTCTTGAATTTATTCTGGCCAGGGCAGTCCCTCATATGGCTTGCTCCTTCCTGTCTAACCTTTGACTATATAGTGTAGTAGTGTACAAATGCTTCCAACTTATATAGTGTAAGCAGTTCTAAAGTTGTAGAGGTGAAGTGCAGGGTAGGCTGCATACCTTCTAGTTTTGGAGTAAAAGCCCACCAGCAAGCCCCTGTCTCAGCTCATATTAAGCTTAGTGAGTGCTGCACAGAAGAACCAGGGTCCCTGCAGGTGGAGGCATGTTTTGTCACTCACTTATTACTGGGCACCAGTAGTCGTGACCTTCTCCTTTCCACTTCACGATGCTGTGTTATTACATGTCCCTGGTCTGTGCATGACTGTGCAGCATTGTAGTAGATATGCCTCTATGTAGCCTAGGAAGAATGCTAATAAGCTTTTGGAAGCAGTCATTAAAGTGTTACATGCAGTTTTGGGGAGGGATTTCTACGTATTTTGCTTTGTACAGCAATGACAATAAGTACCTTATGAATGGGGAACACTTGAGTGGGAAGTGGGAAGTGAACTGGGCATATTTTGTGAATCTATTCCATACCATGGAATAGGTTTCTGAGATCTGTTTGCACTGTTGGCATCAGTTCATTGTGGACATGGGGCTTCATCACAGGTCTGTTTTTTCTCCCCTCATCTTTGTGACTGTCATGAACAAGGCATCAGTACACAACCAAGATTGGAAAGCATTCTGTCCGGAGGCATGAGTGTTGCATATTTGTTATTTGCAGATTATTTAATTCTCCTAGCCTCAAGTGGCTGCTCTATAATGTTCTTGTGTGATTCACTGCTAAGTGCAAATTAGTTGAAATAAAAATCTACGTCTCCAAATCAAAGATTGTGGCTCTGTCTCAGACAATAGTCAATTGATAACTGCACTGGGTGTCAGCTACCAGAAGTGGACACTTTGTTTTATGGAGTAAAGGAAGAGGTAATTTGGGGACTACCCAGCAGACAGATTCAGCTTTAGCAGTGCTGCAGGTACTGCAGAAGTGGACACTTTTTTTATGGAGTAAAGAAAGAGGTAATTTGGGGACTGCCCAGCAGACAGATTCAGCTTTAGCAGTGCTGCAGGTACTGTACCCGAACATGGTGCTGACGTGAGAAATGAATCAAACGATGAAGCTCTCATTTTAACAACCAGTTTATGCTCCCGTACTCACATTTGGTAATGACTTTTGGGTAGTGGCCAGAAAAAAGAGGTCACAGAATAAAGTACTACAAGTGAGTTTTGTTTTTACAGAATAGCTTGGCTCACTCTCAGTGGCACTGTAATAATCTCAGCAGTCCAGTATCTGGAGTATAATCACTGTTCCTTTAGCATGACAAGTATAAGTTCTGATGGTTTTGGCAACTCACATGGGAAGTGTTGGCCCACTAGGAAAACTCCCTAGGGTGAACCAAAGGCACACTGGTGGGATTATATATCTAATCTTCTCTGGAATGAGACAGTGACTACACTGAGAGAGATGTTACCATGTTCAAGACTGCCAAATTTATGTATACTGACTCCAGGATCACATAGCATTGTGGGGAACAGGAACAATTCGTCTCCTGTTTTTCCATTACTCTGCAGTCCAGACAATGTGTTCAGTCATCAAGCTGATAGCACAGAATGTCTTTTCTCATAGATCACCAGTTCAAAGAATGAACATTAATCCAAGTGCTTTCCAAGAACATTCCTCACACCAAATCTGATCAGCCAACTGGTTTAGATGTTTAAAGATAAGTTCTAAAAAAGGGAAATCCAGATCCCATGCAAAAAGTGTGTCCATTTTTGGTAGGAAAGAGAAAAATAATACTGTTAAAAAGGTCTAGTACAGCCTCAGAAAGACTAATTTTGGCTAGTAAATAAGTGCACCTAGATATTAGAATAACACCATCCAATACATAGAGCCTCCTAAGATAATGCATTATGGAACAACGAGCAGCTGACTCTGAGACAGAGAATGTGATGGTGCCTGTTATCCTTGACTCTGGGAGAGGAAATGGATTGTCTATTGCCCCTGACTCTGGGTGATGGAACATGATGGAGCCTATTGTCCCTGACGCTGGGAGAGGAAATGGAATGGTGTCTTTTCTTTCTGAATGTGAGACTGGGAACATGATGGTGTCTATTATTGCTCTGAGACAGGGAATGGGATGGCATCTGTTCTCTCCCTGATACTGAGAGAAGGAATGATATGGTGCCTATTTTGTGGCATAAAATATGGCTTTTGGGAAGGGAATCTTTTGGGCTGGTTTAAAAAGCTGAGTAACTGGAGCAAGTGCACTGGTTTGGCTACTAGTGGATTCCCAAACCCATGTAAACAGGTTGCGAACCCAGTGATTTGGATGGAGATCATCTGAAGGGTGAGAAGAAAAGTGGTACTAATGAAATAGAAACGTCTTTGGTGGGCAGGCCTTAACCAGAAGGGTGTTGCTAAGCACTGCTGCCAGGTCCCTAATAACCTTATTAAACTGAGATAAGCTGCCTTTTCTGGGGGTGGGAGGTTCAACTTTTAACTCAGAGTTAGAAGGAGGAAGGCATGCAGGATGATTACTGGGCACTGGCTTAGAAATGTGTATTATTTTGAGATGAGTGTAGCTGCAGATAGAAGAGGTGTTAATGTGACCCCACCTTCAAAAATAATTCAGGTTACCTGTGGATGTAAGAACTATTCAGGGTGAGAAGAAAGTGTTCTACTTGAAGCGTGAACAATGTCACTCACCAAGGATCTAGCCGACCATCAAAATGAAAATTTTCCATTATATCCCCTGCAGTATCTTCATTTGCAATTCAAGATTTGTTCTCTCCTTGATTGTTGATACACATTACGATTAACATATTCTCCGTCTGAGTACAGAGTACCCTTCAAGATCAATATGTATCACTTTTATTAGATTTGTTTAGGCCCTGGTGGTTTGCTCATATTTGTAGAACATTAATATACAGCTGGGTCTCTACAACGAGGAGATGCTATTCTGGATTAAGTTCCAGAGAAGATGCTGTGTAACATTATTGTCAATGCATTCAGATTTAGTGTCCCAGAGCAGGGAAGTAAAAATATAAAGTACCGATAAAACAAAGATTATTATAAACACCAGGACTAGTGGCACATACAATGGTAGAAGTGACACAGACTGAGTAAAAGGCCTAGTTGCACAAATCAAAGGAACTATGACCATACCCCCAAATGACCTCCGAAACCTAGTGACAAACCACCTTGCACATGTATTGTTAGAGGTATTGGAGAGCCTTGAGGTAATTTTAAGGTAGAGATGCTTAACTCCATTGGTGATAAGAGGGACAATTTGGGTTGGCAAGTGAAGAAGTCATCGAGGATGTCTCCAAAGCTTTCAGGATTTTTCCTATGGATGTGAGGAGGATCTAAAAGGGGAACGGCCTGATGTGCTGGATTATTTCTGTTCCTACTATCTGAAACATTTGGCTTATGTGAGTTTTTCGAATGGTAAGAGGAAAAAGTGTATTTTGTTGATTCTGTGGTTGTCAGGATCCTGTGTGGCCTCAACTCCATTTTTATGCATACAGATAGTTTTCACTGTTTTTCTTTGTCTCCCATGAAGCAAACCATTCAACATTTGTCTCCCATGAAGCAAACCATTCAACAAATAGCAAAAATAAATGCTATATATTATGCTTGTATTCTAAAAAAAACACAAAGTCTGTATTCATCAGAACATCTGTTTGCCTCAGGTACATTTGTTACTGAAGATATCACAGCATATCTATCATCTTCTCAGCACAAAAAATATAAACAGGTTTTTATTTTTTTCAGTTTAAATCTGGACAAAGCCTAAAATAATGGGGGGGGGGGGTGAAGGTCCAGAAATAGGGATAGATTTTAAATATTGCTCTTATAAATGTAGAGGTGGAGGGAATTAGTGTTCTACCACATGGATTAGTGTTGTACCACGATTAACAAATTCAAATAAAATACAATAACTAGCATGGCTAGTAAATGGTAAACTGATTCTGTTATAGAGAAAGAGAAATTCACTGAATCAAGCTATGAGCAGCAAAGGAAACAAATAACAGTATTTGTTTTGGCATGCCTTTTCTGCAGCATATGAAATCTGAAACTTAACTGTTTGTCATTATTTAGTGACTTCACTCCTCGGTGATTTGCCAGAAAACCACACATTTTATCAGGAAAAGACAAAAATATGAAGCAAAAAGCTGAACATTTAGGAAAAATCTGGACAGTTGAGAGGCATGCACAGCCGTTTGATGTGAAATGAGTGCTTGTGGCAAAATAATTCAGACTTGATCCACATTGGTGAGAAATAACCAGAAAGAGGTTGGAGTGGCCACCTTTTATCAGCATAATGACTGATAACATTGTAATAATGTTAATAAATGGGGGGGGGCAGGGACAGGGAGGGTTGAGAGAAATAGAGAAACTGAGGGAAGAGACAGTAAAAGAAAGAGAGAAACAGACAGAGAGTGAAAACTGACAAGCTAAGTCTTATCATCTGGGGATGCACATCCTGTAAATGATTCTGCAGCTGCAAGAGCATCTTAAAGTAAGATGTCATATTTACTACAAAATGCAGTAAATGTTGGAACATCTTTGCTGAACAGATGCCAGAGTCAGAATATGTGATCCAAACTGAAGAATACAAGAGAATGGGAGAGTTATAAAGATATCATCAAAGACTCGGTGGTATAACGTTAGATAAATAGAACCTACAGGTTATCCAATAAGCAAAATACACTTAGTTTTTTCATCTAACCTAAACATTTCAGCTGTGTTACAAGTAAACTGATATGTGAAAAATGGATTACAATGACTAAGAAACCCGAGTAAAATACCAGTTCAAGGTTAAAGGAAACTTGAGTGGGAACAAACAGTTCATCTTAAGATGCAGGGTGAGAAATTCACATTTTGTAATCCAAGATCTGAATTTGTGTTGTTTCCCCTTGCAGTTTGCTAAAGTAAAATAATCTAGTTACAAATGTCTCTGTAGCTCTGATTTCAGCATGTTAGACTATGACATCAGTAAAGCATGTCAGACTAGGCCATCAACATAGCAAGTTAGAATAGGTCCTCTGTATGGCATGTTGGACTAGGCAGTCAGTATAGTGTGTCAGACCAGGCCATCAGTATAGCATGTTTAGACTAGGCCCATTCCATAACTTGGTCTTCTGTGTCTAGCCACACTGCTTTATTGATTTACTGACTCCATTTCACAGAAGTTATTTTTTCGTCATTTTACTCTGTCATGCTCTTAGTTTCATTTGTGAGACTTTTATACAATCTGTTTTTTTGTCTGAACAGCATTAAGCTATGAGGACCAAAGGAACCACACCGAAATATGTGAGTCACGATGAGTCATGATGGTTAGTAAGAACATTCTTATCACACTTAGTGCAGAAAGTCCACCCAAATGTCTGACCTTATGTATCTAGTAGATATCAATACTCTCAACATGCTAATTAAGATTTTGTAAATATCTATAAATATGTGCCATTCTTCTCATTGTAAAATGCTATAGTTACCCTTGTAAAGTTATTCTGTCACCTTTCGCTCATTACCCAAGTGCATTTTATCCATCACATGATGTCATTAGTATTCTTTTTCAGTTACTCATCCCCCTGCCCCCACTTCAGCAAAGCGCTCATCAATAATTGCAATATTTGTCTTAAAACATGTTCAGATACAATAATCATACAATTTTTTATCATATATGTAATCAAAAATTGTACTGGTTATATATGCTAAAGAGAGGTCAGTCTTGCATATTGTATATATTTTTTCTAAGAGGTGTATGTTTCACTATTGGCTTGCTTGTCTTGCATTTACAGCCAAAAATCATGTTCTTCCAATACTGTTTGTGTCATTAATTATGTACAGTTTTCTCCTATATTATTATGCCTCCCAGGCTGAGCATGGAATATGTCCACGTAGATTAATGTTGTACCACAATTAACACATTTATACAAAATAAAATAACTAGCATAGCGAGGAAATTGTCATCTGTGATTCAGTTACAGTGAGGGGCCAGTTCAAAATTAAAATACAAATAATTAAAACAATTTTATTCACTTGTTGGTTTGTTAATAAGTTAGGTAGGCTGATGCAACTCATCCTTTTTTAAGACCTTCAACATAGCCTGTAGGCAATTTATGCAATTTACTGAAAAAAAATATCACAGCACAGGTGTAAATAGTAGAGTCAACAACAACCACCTTAGAGTACCAACAGATTACTTAATAAAAAAAAAATGGCAATTCATATGATAGTTATTTAAAGAGTTAGTAAATAGAGGCTAAGACTATTGCTAACAGGTCACCAAGTTTAGCAGCCATAATCAGCTGTGTATAGATAAGAGAAATAAGGAGCTTTAGTTAAGGAAATGGGAAAGATTTTGGAAGGAGAATAGGAGAATTTACATTTATGAGTTTAATAAACTGCATGCAATAACACAGTGTTAAAAGAAGTAAGATTTAAGTGTAGAGTAGAACAAGGGGGGGACGCAGTTCCTTAAAGAATATGAAGTAATTCTTCATCCAGAAAGGAGAAAAATGCTTTTTTAGCAGTTACCTTATAAACACTTTTTTTGCAGGTAGCTTATAAACACTTTTTTAGCAGTTAGGAAGACAGGAACATTGGCGATGTTAGACTCCACATACGGATATACCATTTCAGCTTGTAAAATAATGAAAGGCAGAAGTTCATATAGTAAAGTCTATGCAAAAGCATGCTTAAGAGGAAATTTGTTCTTAGCATGACAAGACAGGTTGCTGAAGGGGTAATTATGAAACAATACTCTGTTCTTGATGATAACAGTATGAAAATGAACATTTAGATCCTCTAAACTTGGAGCTTGTTTGCATATTGATATTGAAAGATCTGGCGTTTATAGTGATCTTAGGTGTGTCTATGGCAGCCCTGATGGAACAACCTGGCTTGAACTGAGTGTGAATGGTGGGTTCTATGAGTTTGGGTTAGGGATTTCTGTAGTTATCCCCGGGGTGAATTTTCTATTTCCCATCCACTCATCAAGATTTCTCTTGAAGAGGGTCAGCAGGGTGCTCTGCTTGACATGTATGGGAAGTCTATTCAACAGCCTGGGCAGTCTCTGGGGTATGAACCTGTTCCTCCAGTATGTTCTTTTGATTGTGGTAATGAGGTTGAGGTCTCTGGTATGTATGGTGCGGGGGGATTGGGATTTCTTTACATGTATCATTTCTAACAGATCTGGGACAGACATGGCTTTCTAAGTCAAGCAGAGATCGCCTCTAAGTAGGTGATATGAGACAGAATAGTTGGAGTTTTTTGAGTCTGTCCATATAGGACAAGTGTTTAAGGCCTAGGATCCTCTTTGTGAGGTACTTTTGCGGCCTCTCCAGTTGTTGCAGGTGTCTAGTGATGTACATGCCAATTGGGGCATTGTAGTCGATGACTGGACTAATGAGGGAAGAGTAGAGAGAGACAATGACCTCTTTCTTCCTGGATGCAAAACCCTTAGTAATGAGATGTGCCACATAGAAGGACTTTCTGACCACAGTGGCAATGTGGTGCTCAAAAGAGATGTTGCTGTCATCCTGTGTTCCCAGATCTCTTATAATGCCTTCTGTGTTCAGTGGACTACTGTCAATGCAGTAATTCATGGGAACCAGGTTTTTCCCAAAGGGGATGGCGACACATTTTTTTGGCATTGAGCTTAAGGCCATGGTTTTGACACCAGTCGTTGGTCTCAGTGAGGCCATTCTGTAGGATGTCAACATCACTTGGGGAGTTAATAATAGCTCCCAACTTGCAATCATCTGTGAACTTTGTCAGTCAGAGTCCCTTCTTGTTGGCCTGGACTTCAGAGAAGTAGATACTAAACAGGAAAGGACTCAGGACCGAACCGTGTGGGACTCCACTCTTGACTAGTCCGCACTCTGACTTGGAGTCAGCTACTTTCACACTGTGGGTTCTATTTGTGAGCCAGTTTGTATCCCATCCAGTGATATAGGGGTTGATGCCTAGCTTGTTGTGTTTTTCTATGATTCCTGAGTGGGGAATGGTATCAAAGGCCTTGGCCAGATCAAGGTAGGCTGTATGAACCACCTTGCCTTCATCCACAGCTCTTGTGACTGACTCAAAGAAGTCAACCAGGTTGAGCAGGCATGCTCTACCCTTCATAAAACCAAACTGTGTGGGATCCAGAGTTTGGATTCCCTATATCCTTGTTTATTAGGTCCATGCTGATGCATTCCATAGCTTTGCATATCAGACTCAACGGGCTAATGGGGCGATAGTTCATAGGGTCTGTAGTCACTCCTCCTTTGTGAAGAGGAATGACTGTAGCAGTGCACCATTCGATAGGGACACAGCCTGATGTGAGGCTGTGATTGAACATGGCACACAGGTGAGGTGCCATTTCACCCTGTAGTTCATGTAGAACACAGCCAAGGATATTGTCAGGTCCCATAGAAGCTGCATTATTGGCCTTGGACAGTGCTGGTTTAACCTGTGCAGTAGTAGTACTGGGTGTTACGAGCTGGGAATCATGATTACGAAGGATAAATTCAACATCGATAGGGAAAACAGTATGAAACAAAAAGCACAAAATCCAGCTAGGGGATGCAGAATTTAAGACGTACTGAGAAACCTAAGAACTATTTTTTTTTTCTCCACAGTCATTCTTATGCCATCTTCAGTTAACACAAATAATGATACCACATTCTTTCATCTAAGAAGATTAAAATCAAACCATCATAAATAAATATCCTTTATAAACTTTAGAATAGGTCTCCATATATGATACATTAAATGACAGTCTTATGAAAATCAGTTGGGATACATTCCTCAATGACTGAAATAAACCCATTGCAGATATTAGCACTGAGTTCTATGATTTTATTAACTTCTGCACTGGTTAGAACATACTAGTAAGGTATGAATGTACATGAATATTCAACAAAAACTTTTAGTGAAATAACTAAATTAATACGATGCACATAAGAAAAAAGGATGTACTATTTTGCTTTCAAAAATTTCCTAGTCATTAAAACAAGTCTGGATTAAATAGTATAGAAACTATTTACTTAGCATGTCTTCCTGATCTAGTTATAAAATGTGGTTTGGTTTAAAAAAGTAAAAACAATGATAATCATTGTTAACTATATTACAAAAATGAAACAGGAAGTTGTGAATGTATCGTATTAAGAATAAACAATGGAGTGATCACACAGCTGCAAGACATAGCAAACGTGTCTGCACAAAAATTGTGTATCAACTTCAAAATAAGCAAAGATATCTGTCAAGGTACAGTAGATCTATAAACATTCCATCACTAAAGATATGTCACTACAAATATGTTAAGTACATCCAAAACTAAAATTAAAAACTGTCCTTGGTGAAGGCAAACTAAGGTTTGAGATTTAGGTAAGAAATGTATCAGTGGCAAAGGCTCCACCTCCCAACTCTAGGCTGTGAAGTCGGGTCATAACCACTAGTCAATGTTTGCATAAAGTTCTGACTGTTTTTTCCACACCTGTGTGATCTTTGTCTGTATACTTCAGTTTCATCTTATATTCCAAAACCTACTGGCTGATTAACTATCTGGTTAAGTACAATCAATTTTCTTTCTTTCTCTACATATGTACTTACTATATTGTATTTATATATTTATTTGTATATATTGTATTTACTATATTGTAATAACTTTCTCCTTTTCACTAAAGTGCATATTGTATTATTGTACTTTCTTTATTGTCTCTAGATATTTCTGTTAAATTCTATGTAAAACCGACACTGTACCTGTCAATGATGTTCTTGTTTTACTGGAGCTTTTCTCCCCGGGCCTCTGCTGAAAATGGGCTCACACCCAGATGGACTATCCTGGTCAAATGTAAAATAAATAAATAAATAAATATGTAGATAGATAGATAGATAGATAGATATGGATATATAGACAGATATAGATTGATATAGAAAATATAGCAATGGGTATAGGTACCTACTACCAATAATGAACTATATTGCAAGATTTCCAGAAGTAATGCCATTATGCAAAGCTAATGCTAAGGGATTTTCTAGAAAACTGGTACTGATATTTTCAAGAGTAAGCACCCTTGAAGAAATATTGTCCAAAGCACTCTATTTCAGGGGTCTTGCATTAGTTATGCAAGTGCTTTAAAGTGAAACACTTGAAGTCAACAGACTACCATCTGCAGATTGATAGGTTAGTAGACGGGTTTAATAAAACACTCAAGTCCATGTTAAGGAAAGGTACTGACACTAATATGAAAGAATGGTACCAATTTTTATCCTACCTACTATTTGCTGTAAGAAAGATGCTCTTAAGCTTAACCTGAGTTTACCCCAATTTAGCTTCTGCATATATCTTGTATCTCAGAGAACATGGGAAGAAGAGAAAATATTACAGTTCCCATGTAACCTCAGCCACCGCCCAGAGGCTGATGCATAAAATATCGAAATCCACTCATGTTATCCTGATCCAAATGATGATTCTTGCAGAGAACTGAAAGTCTCACTTACCAAAAGTACAGCTTGTATTAGGATCTGTAAGACAGGTAGGCTTAACTTGAAATGTTAAGAAAGATAAACTGGGCTTGGTGGAATCCAGATATTTGGTATACATTGTAGGAAGAGGGGTAATGGTTAGACCACTTTAGAAGAAAAGGAAGCAATAAAAAACTGCCAAATACCCTCCTTTAAAGGACTAGTGAATGCTTTTTTGAACTAGTGGGCTATTACAGAAAGTCTGTTGCCTGTTCATTGATAGATCCCACTAAAGGAGCCGCACCTAAGAAGTTGCAATGCTCTCATGTGGCAGGCAGAACATTTAATTAACTAAAAAGAATCCTGTGTTCTAAACTTGTATTACTGACCTCTGATTTTACTACTAACACATAAGAGACAGTTGTGGGTGCAGTGTTGTCTCAAAACATTCAATGCATGGAGCTATCACCCTGGGAAATATATTAACAGAAAGTGGAGCCATAATGAGAAAAGATATTCTACTGCAGAAAGAAATTATTTAGCAATCATGTTGACCTTGGATTCCCTGAAGTATTATCTACTGGGTTACATTTTGACTCGGTAAATGGACATGCCCATCTGCAAAGGCTGGGTAAGCCACATGAAGGTAATGCAAAGCTGTCTGAATGGGTGTTACCCTTTAACCCCTTTCAATTAAGAGTGACCCAGAGGCCCAGCTTAGCTAACTGAAATGTTGATAGGTTGTTGTATTCCGACCAATCATTGTTATATAAGGCTGAAACTTACTGACACTGATGGGAAGGACTGGGACCCAGTGTAAGAAGTTTCTGCCATAGTGGTAAGGGAATCTATGTAGTAGCTTGTTAACAAGGCACTGATTGCCAATTAGTGTTGAACAAAAAGAGGTAGCCTGTAACAGCAAGACAGAGAGTATCATTCCTCAAGTGGAGGATTAAAAAGATGAGTAGGAGCTTATCTAAAAGACCCTGAATGTGAGAAGTGCAACAACCCAGTAGGGGGCTAACTTGTGGAGCATACTTTTGGAATCACCAGAACTACATAGCTGGGATCAGGGGGTAGTTGAGACTTACAACCTGGGACAACTATAGTATATGCTATTATCAAGAACATGGTGTAGGCTGAAAATATTTTGTAGAAAATCACCAAAGCACTATTATATTAACCATAAAGCCAATATTTCTTACATAACTTGGTGCCTAGTGTCTCCTCTTGTTTCTTGGACTTACTAAGTGTATGAATCATCTCACAACTGACAAAAATTTCATCAAAATGTATTTGAAAGTAAACTTTTAAATTCTGAAAAATAAAAAAATAAATAAATCAATACAAAAGCAGGGTGTATTGGAGGGAGTCAGCCCTTCCAGCACAACACCACATCTCTAAATATACTAATCATGAGATTGTACTACAGTGGGGTAAAGAGAAACTTTCTTATTCACACTCTTCCATTACCTTGCTGTTACAGTATGACAGTTTTAATTAAAGGGAAAATTAATGAAACATACATGTATGTGATTGTGTGTGTGCGTGTGTGTGTGTGTGTGTGTGTGTGTGTGTGTGTGTGTGTGTGTGTGTGTGTATATATATATATATATATATATATATATATATATATATATATATATATATATATATCTATGTGTGTGTGTGTGTGTGTGCATACATAATTTAGTCACTTATTCCCAGGTATGTTTGCTAACTAAATGAGACTCAGCTTTTCTCCAAGGTGGATATAACTTTACCGATCATTTTGTCCATCTGATTGAAACATCCAAAGCTTCCCTATTCCTGTTTTGGTAGGCACTTCTAATTGCTCAGACAGATAGACAAGAAGAGAAGAATGCCCATCAGCTCATGACCCTAATCCAGCAGCAGTAACATTTTCCACCCATCACAATGCATCAAATAACCCGACAGAGTGAAAATGAGGAAATACGTCAACATGAACCCTGATCCAAAAACTTAAATGTACTGCTATATCATTTAGAAACCTTTGCAGGCAAAGTTCCTAGTCCATGTTTAGGAACGCATCATTAAACCAATGCTTTCTTTAACTGGAACTGGAATTTAGACCCTCTGGTAACAATTATGCTAGTGA
Organism: Protopterus annectens; assembly: GCF_019279795.1. Taxonomy (NCBI): domain Eukaryota; kingdom Metazoa; phylum Chordata; order Ceratodontiformes; family Protopteridae; genus Protopterus; species Protopterus annectens. The sequence continues at coordinate 1,760,287,905 of NC_056743.1, forward strand.
AGCAGCTGAGATCTGTCCATGGTGCTGGAGCATCTACTCCTCCTTATGTAAACATGGTACTCGTACACAAATGAGAGCAGCGAATACTGCTTTTTTTGGACGATTACCTCTATTGGCTGTCTCCTTACACAAGATAAAGGAAACTAAGCAATAAAGGCTGGCAAGTGCATTCACTGCTTCATCTATGCTCCAGTTCTCTAGGACCCTTTTGATGTATTTTTTTTGTCTAATCTTCATCAATATCCTCTGATAATAATTGTTTTTGGTACTTTTTACAACGAGCAGATGTTCAGCAAATTTAGACCAGATTTATCATGGAAGGCCATGCTTAGTTTCAGAGGTAAGCTGTATTGAGCATTTGATGGGGGCAAGACCTTTTTATTTGTCTGCTTAATGGTGAATGTGGCTAGGCATCTTATAGTCACTGGGATCACTTGCCTAGTATTTGTCCTATGTTACTATGTTCATGCATAAATGCCACTTCTACTCAATAGTAGCATGTTAAATGCTGCAGTGCCTTTACTTCTATAAGATGTCCAGAATGCCCATTTCCCCATCACCATAATATGAGGGTTTTTCTTTCAATTAGGCTAATGCAGGCTGTAAACCTCTACTTCTAATTTCCTACTTAGCTTACTTAAAGTGTTTACTTACCCTGCCGTAGTTAATGTTGGCTCAGCATATCGTATCTGGAACCTTCTTATTTACTCCTACCTTCTCCTGAATGCACCAGGCCTCTTCTGCATGTACACTGCGGTGGCTGACAGTAACCAAGCCTGTGGCAACAAGAGGGAGCACTACAGCGGTACTTGAGATTAGTGCAGTGTAATTATTAACAAAATCAGTCCATAAATAATGTATTCAGGATCATTTATAGAAATCCTTCTACTGCTAGTACTGACTCATGAGGGTGGTAACAAATGCATTGTCATTTTTTAACTGGCTGCACAATAATTAATGTGAGTACATTATATTGCAAGCATGTGTAGCTATGTGCAAGCGTGTGATAGCTATGTAACAGCTGTGTAATATTTTGCATTCTTGGTTCCTGCTGTAGAAGTCCTTAGGATGCAGTTACCTCTCTGTATAGTATAAATATAGTGCAATAAGACATCCGTGAGCTACCTGTTTACCTTCTGTTTTTTTTTTTTTTGTCTGTCTAGAATACCTGCCCCATCTAAGGCTTTTGCAGCATCCCTTTCCAATTCCACATCCATGGATTTCTACTCCACAAGAAGTTAAGCAGCAGTATTCAGACAATCTAGGGACACACTATTTGCCATTTTCCAGTTAGTGAAATAATTCTATATTATTTTATAAATTCACTGAATTAAAAAAAAAGCATTCCAGCAAGAGTAATGTAAGCAATTCATTTGCCAAATATGGCCCTACCCCTACTAGTAAAGATTTTTTTTCCTACATTTAAGATATACAACACTGGGTTCCTTACAGAAAACATTAAAACATATCAATAGTCATACCGAAGCCTTTTCCAACTAGACAAGTCATTGAAATGCCACAGAGGTTTTTTTTTTATTATCAGTGCAGAATTCTTTATTTTATTTCTTTTATTTTTTTATTTAAAATTGAATAATGTCATACTGAAGCCTTTTCCAACTAGACAAGTCATTGAAATGCCACAGAGTTTTTTTTTTTTTTATTATCAGTGCAGAATTCTTTATTTTATTTATTTTATTTTTTCATTTAAAATTGAATAATGGGTCACAGATCAATAATTCTGGCCTATCTTTTTATATTAAAATAATGCATATGAAACTGATTGCTTCTCATTAATCAGAGATATTGACTTTTATGGTCTCTTGCATAATCAGAAAAAAAAAAACAAATGCGGATCACTTGATTGTGTACTTTAATCAAATGCTGCCAAATTGTGATGGAATGTATGTATAAGTTGCCTTGGAAAACATATGAGATGTGACAGCATTAGACATTTGTGCAGATGTGTAATTACAGTATGTGTGGTAATTAATGTATCTCCAGGGTTCTCTACATCTTAGGAAAGACTAAAACAATGAGAGAACTAGAGCACAGCTGAGGTTTTCACAACAGCCCTTACTCAGCATGTTGGGTGTGCCAGCTTGTATATTCTTAAACAAAAGCTTCTGTTGTCACTTTCTCACTGCCTCACTCAGTCATACTCTTTCTGTCTCTCTCTTATACATGTCTACAGCAATAAGGTCAGTTTCACAGTGTGTTTCTCAATATTTCCTGGTTTTGTATTTAGGTAGAAATGAAAACAAAGCACATTTTAAATCTTGCACAATACTATTTCTCACCTACACTTCAGTTGTCACCGAAAATAGCTGTTTTCAAATGCACAGAGTTTGCCTTAACTGCTAACACTTTCATTGCTCTAATGTGACACTGTAACTTTTGTGCAGAGTTGAATCCAGTGAAGAGGAATTCTCTGAAACTTGTATATTAAGAACGTTATCTGTCATGTTTAAGTTTTGTATTTAACTAGGGTAACTGTGGTCCAATTTGTAATTCTAGCCAGCTTTCATTGACTTAACGGTTGATAATAAATCACAGAGATGCAGTGAGATGTGATACTGTGTGGAAATTTCTGTGTGTGTGTGTGTGTGTGTGTGTGTGTGTGTGTGTGTGTGCGTTTGTGACTATTTTTCAAATGGTTTAGCTCTGACAATGTCTAGTTCAAAGAACAGGGTTTTATGAAATAGTCAGTAACCAACTGAAATATTTTTGTAGGAAAATGGAAAATTACTAGCATGCACTGTATGCTTTCTCTGTCAATCACATCACTTTTAGATAACAAACCTTGTCAGTTAATTTGAGGGCAGATCTGTTTGTGCTGCCAGCAGTTACCAGTGTTTGGGTGCTAAAAGCTGTAGTGGGGAGGTTGTTTGGGTGAGGGGGGTTGTTAGTAATGATACTATCAGCTGATATTTGGTTAAGATAGGCAGTACAGTGTTAAGGATTCCAGCAAAATAAATTCCATTACCATGTGGACGTGCAGCACTTTCATCTGGGGTTATGTATAGGCTTGTCAAGCAATGCATTTCATGACTGGCATGTGGGAGGAGGTCACATCCATAAAGCACAAAACTGAAATACCCCTCCCCCCAAGCACTATGGTACTGTTCGGGGCTCTGCTGAGCCACACTTACCCTCTTGAGAAGGAAGGAATAAGCATGGAAACAAAGAGCATGACCCAAACATTAGAGGTCAATGAGGAGGGACAAAATATTAAAAAAATTAGTAATAAATCAGTTTTGAATTAAATTCTTAACATTAACTGATTCAGCTTTCCAGCATTAACCATTGTCAAAATGTACCCCTCACTTTTGTGTGTACAACCCAATGACAATATTTATTCTTCTGTGTAAGCAATGCATTGCACAAAAAGACATGAACATAGTTTTCAGGAGCGGTTTAAACAACAGTAAATAAAAATATTGTTGTGTCTTTTAAATTTTTCTGCAGTATCCCTGTAGTATAGCAGATCTTCAGATATATGTATACATACACTCTCTGCTTGGCATTTAAAGTTTCCTTGGATCCATCACATAATGCATACCTCTCAACTGTACAGATTTTCGCAGAATGTCCAGATTTTTCCTTCATATATTTTTGTTCTGTTTCTCATAAAATTGTGGTTTTCTGGCATATCATTGGCAAATCATTGAGGGATGAAGTCACAAAATAATGACAGACAGTTTCTTTTTCAGACTTCATACCCTTCGGAAATTTCATGCTAATGCAAAACCTGTTATTGTATCCACCTTATAAATTTGTAAGAACAATATTTAAAAAAAATCCCTATTTTTGGGCATTTGTCCCTGCATTATTTATGGCTTTGTCCAGATTTGTTGCTCTAAGAGGTTAAGAGGTATGATCACATGCATGTGTATTTATTTATTACTTTATTTTGCAGAGTTGGAACTTTTAGAATTGGATGCAGTACTGAAGCTGGACTGTTGCTTATGAAGTCTATAAGATGGCCTTTTCTCAGTAGTGTATAGGTTATGGCATGCTCCTGCACAAGATGACATCATCTTAGTAGTGTTTAGGTCATGCCCCTGTCTTATACCTAACAACATCATCATAGTAGCATATATGTCATGGACCTTATACCAAATGGCATCTTCTTATTAACATGAAGGTCATGGACCTGTCTTATACCAAATTACATCATCTTATTAAGGTTTCCTGTCATGTCCACGAAGTGCCTTCAGTCATAGCTGGTAGCATTGAAAGGCAGTTTTCAAAGCAGATAATTATTGAACGGACAGTCAGCGAACCGCATCACCAAAGATCAAATGGCACATTAAATCCAATGGCGACATTTCTAAAGCAGTGAATGTTGAACTGTTGCTATTAACATGGTTCAACAAGGGGGCAAAAAGACATTTTTATTTTCAGCATACTAGTTCGGTGACATAACCATTGGACTAAAGGCACTTCAAGGTATCGATTGTAAACCTCTTATTAACATGTAGGTCATAGACCTGTCTTATATTAAATGAAATCATCTTACTAACATGTAGGTCATGGACCTGTCTTATACCAAATGGCATCATCTTAATAGCATGTAGCAATGCAGGGAGCGTCTTTGTTAGTGCATTTTTTCCTGCCATGCAATGGATTCATGTTTTATTTCTTTATTCATTTTTGCTTTAGTGCTGATATATTGCTTGGCCCTTAAGACAAGCAACAAATCAGCAGGGAAGGAAGATGATTGTGCTAAACGTTACCCCACAGGGTTCAACCCATACGCAGGTAGTGTACGGCTTGTGAACTGTGTATTATTCTGGGGAAGGGTATGCATACATGATGTGTTGATAGTGCACTGTATGCATACAGTGGGATAAAGTCATGTACAATCTCTTGCCTCATTGAATGCAATTCTTTATGGAACATCCTATATATCAGCTGTTCTCCATGGCATACAATGCTTTATGAATAGTACCCTACCTCCAGAGATCATGGCAGCAGGGACCATTACAGGATTGGTGAATAAAAGTTAGAGAATGGTGATTCTGACATAAGTCACTTACATGGAATGTTGGTGACAGTGCTGAGAGGGAAATATTGCTCTGTCTTGTAGACCTGCATATGTCATACTTACCCCATGCTGACATTACCCTCTGCAGAGTGAGGAACGTAAGACTTTTCACCTCATTCTTTTTGATACCAAAAAGGTGCTCTGTGTGCACATGTCTGCATTTTCCCTGACTAGAAAGTCATTTAGTTATCTGTTCTTTATGCTTTCTGAAATAATGCATTATACATATTGCTTCCTCCCTTATGTACCATTCAGTACGGATTGCTGCTGTCTCTATCACCAAATTTGTTGTCCACTTCTTACATACTGTTGCTGATTAAGACACAGAAGAAGTGCTAGCAGGACATGACCATTAACCACATTGCTGATTTCCATAATGTGTAGGTAAGCATTCACAGAAAGATCCCAGTTTGTCCCATTCCTTTAGCCAATATATTGCCTCTTTTATTGGGCTTTGATGCACTGCTGGGTTTCCCAGCTTGCTAAACAGTTTTCTGTGCTGAATGGTATCAAATCCTTACCAGCATCCAGGTTCCCCATGTCAACTGCCCCCACCCTCTGTTCCATTTCCCTAATAACTCAGTTGAATGAATCAAACAGTTGTACCTAGAAAGACCGGGTCTATATTATGTGATTAAAGAGTTTGCTCTTCGAACACATAATCATCAACAAATACAAAACAAACTCTGTAAATCATGAATGGCCACGTTCGAAAATGTTTTCCTCGGGAAAAATTCACATGGCCGTAAAAAAAAATAAATAAATTTAAAACACAAATCAAGTGGGGTGTACTCCCCACACCACCCAATGTAAGGGGCTGTGCCCCCCACACCCCGCCTAACTAAATATACCAACTCCAAGACTGCTCTACAGTGAAGAAAAGGGCAATTCCCAATAACAGCCAAGTGAATTTTTTCCCAGAGGAAAATTTGCGGACATGGCCTTTCGTGGTTTACAGTATTCACTGTGTATTTGTCGATGATTATTTGTTCGAAGAGTAGACTCTTTGATCACATAATATAGACCTGAAAGACCTTTCCTCAGGAATTAATATTACCTCAGATGGCTCCCGATCAGAAATGTGAGAGTTGAGGCCAAGACTCATGGCAGAGAAGGCTGAAGTGCTGACTGTGACCCATGCAACCCATGTCCAGTGAATAGTAGTGGCAATGGAGGAGCAGGGCAGGGGAGGATGGGTTTGACCAGACAACACCAGCGTGTCCATCTTGTGGGGGAGGAGTTGGAGGGGAGAAGAGGTGGCCTGGCTTGACACATTATAAACATCTACTAGAGAGCAGGCGATCACCAGGAACAGTAATCAAGGCAGGCTCATGTGAAGTAGAGTATGTGCAATTGAGTCAGACATGATATAGGTAGGAGCATGCACATCATTCTCTGCTCAGGCAGCCATTACAACTGATGTGGCCAACTATGCAGAGGCATTAGGAGTGACGGGGCAAGGATCTCCAAGGACCCAGTAGCCTGTCCCACTCTCTAATGCCCAACTGTCATCTCTAGGAGAATGAATGAGCTGATTAGTACCAATACAGGAATAAATGGCCTAAAGGACTCTCACCAAGATTAAGGATGACTGGTTCTTGCCTCTTGAGGAAGGAAGGAACCAACAGGATAATGAAGCCATTGTTCTAGGTCCCAGGAAAATTAAAAAAGAAGGAAAACTCCATGATACTCTAAAAAACATATATGTACATATATATTGCAGTCTTGTGAATTTCCTATGGAACCCCCTTAGAGGACAGGATAATCCACTGATTCATAAAATGTTCTGGTCTTACCCTTAGGCCTAGTTTTGGTTTTGTATAGTAGGTCCTGTCTGCCATACTGCAGACCCTCCCCTCATTTTTGAAAGAAATTTGTTTGTATAGACAGAGTTTTGAACCAGCAATAAGGTTAGAGATGGCATCTGCATGCAGTGTAACAGTGTCCCGTGGTGTACCATATCAGTTACCAATGCTTTGCGAACATCGGTTGTTTCTTCCTGCACTCCATTCTTTCAAAATATCAGTATTACAGCTTTAGACTATCAGTTAGTAGTCTTGGTCCTTATCTTTGGTTTGCAGTATACACTCTCCTCCATTGGCAATGAATGAAAGTAAATCATGCTTTTTAATGCATTGCTTTTCACTGTTTTAACTTTTTTCTGCAATCTGGTCTTGCCTTACTTACATACATACTAAACAACGCAACATCGATTTTATTGAATGAAGGGTATGCTTTAGCTACTCCACTTTTTCTCTCTTCTTTATGTGCCTTTTTTGTATCTTCTGTTTTTTTTAATCCTTGCTTTGTTTTGTTGTAATTACCATGCATGTATGCCACATAACTTAAACGCATACTTTAAGGTATAAATTTAGACAATACAAATAAAATACAGAAGCTATGAAGATATAATAAATGCATTTTATGCAAAATATATGCATATTCTGAGATTTGTTCCTTTCACTGATGGCTTATGGAGAATTGTGTTAATCAGTGGAAAAGATGTGGCTTTACTTGCCAAGTAGGGGGTGCAGATTTTTTGATGCTTTTTTTTTGATAAAATAAACATGGAAACTCTATAAGGTGGTACCAGAGTTATGCCTGGGAGTGTCTGGCAGCATAACTCTGCTTCATCTGCACTGTGGCACTTTTGACTTGCAAAGCAGGAGGTTACTGACATCAGCTTTTAAAGTCATATACTTACAATGCCAAAAGTCATATTTGGCTTTTTTAACAAATAGGCCAAAATGTATATTTCAGTAATTTAATCAGGTATTAAATGCACATCCATAAACATAAAATATATCAAATGAAAATAAGCCGATGATGCAGTGTTATATAATATATATATATATATATATATATATATATATATATATATATATATATATATATATATATATATATATATATATATATATGTGTGTGTGTGTGTATGTATGTATGTATATATATATATATATATATATATATATATATATATATATATATATAATTTATGCATATATATATATATATGTAGAATCACTACTAAATATCGAGCGCCCAAAATCCCGACTCATAAACCACCGAGACCACATGCCCAAAACCCCACAATACCGAATATGTAAAACTGCGAAATTCAAAATCGCGAAAGTTACACAACCACACAACACACACACACACCTTCCCCCCACAACCAAACAATGCATCCTACACTAGACATCTCCACACCCCCCATACTTTATTATTCTAACTCCAAGATTGCACAAACAGACACACAAGGCAAACTCACACCCACACATTACAGGCCCTCACACACACACACCACAGTCACAACACACACTTACACACACTACACCCCTCACAAACACACTTACACACACATACTTACCTGAACTTCAACACCAGAAGCGCTAGCTCAAAATCCCTTAACATCGGGATTTTGCATTTCACTCTTCTGGTCTTTGGGTAATGCGGGGTTTCGGTAATCTGGTCTCGATATCTTCAGTGTCGGGATTTTGAGCATTCGGTAATGGCTAGAGGGGGATGCTGAAAGTTTATATTCATAAATGTCCAGATTGTTGTAAATTTTCCCCGGGTAAGTAAACAATTGGCCAAAAACCTTAAAAAAAAAAAACAAACTGAAGCAAATAAAACACACCCAAGTGGGGGGCTTTGCCCCCTCCACCCCTCCCCCCAACTCCAAGATTGCACTACAGTGGAGAAAAGTGCAAAGATCACCACATTGTCCAACTGACTCCTTTCATGGCTAAAACATATGATGATCATGGACGTTCGTGAATGTAAACTTTTGTAATTTCCATCTCACTGCTTTGCAACTTGATGTTATGGTAATTCGTTATTTTGACATAGATCCATATATACATATATAGGGTCTATATTAGATCACCGAATGCTTAAAAAAACAAACAGTGATTAATCGTAAGCTTATAATGTCGAACTGTCAGAACAGCGATTTTTTTCAAGGGAAAAAAATGCTGTTCCAACAAAAAAAAAACAATAAAAAACAAAACACTTTAAACATTACATTAAGTGGGGGGCTTTGCCCCACCCTCCTCCTACATAAATATACCAACTCTGAGACCGCACTAAAGTGCCAAAAATGGCAAAGTAACAAAGTGGCCAATTCTTTCCCAGGGAAAGAATTCACTTAAAAGCCACTTCAATATTTTGCCATTTCAGTCTTTTAAGTTCGACCAAGATGCATTCGAAAGAATGTGTCTTTAGTCTTCTAATAGGAACCCTATATGTATATATATCTATAAGGGTCCACTTTGGAATTTCAAAATTTCACAATCCCGACATTTTAAATACCAACACTCAGAACCTCGGATTGTGAAATCTCGAAACCTGTATATATATATATATATATATATATATATATATATATATATATATATATATATATACATTGCAGGGGGTGTGGGGGGTGCAGGGGAGCTTGCCCCGCTGCAAAATCATCTTTTTTGATATATTCTTGATTTTATTTTCTTTATTTTGAGATGTCACATTTTTTTGTGTATTTGTGCGCGTATGTGTGTGCATGTGTTTGAGTGAGATAACATATACACATGCAGACATACACATAAACATGTACACACGCTTGCACACAGACACACACAAGTATATGCTTAGCCATGCATCTGTATGATTCACTGTTCAGATTGCATGTAATGCGAGTTAATGTGCTTTTTGTGTGTGATTCAGTGAACCAGTTGCATGCAATATGTGTGTGAGGGAGAGACACCTATTCTGTACATGCTTCACAACACAGTGTGCAAGCAGCCGATGGACAAGTAGAGTAACAGTAACAGTAAGGTAATTCACTCATTGTACAATAGTTGCTTGTTTCATCCATTTTGGCTCTGCATAGGAGCTGAATCCTCTGTTAGTCTCTAGGCAAAGAAAATGATGCGAGACTAGATGAAGCTCCTTTGCACCCACCCATGCATGCTCCCATACATACACACACACACACACACACACACACACACACACACACACACACACACACACACACACACACACACACTATGATGTAGCAAAGATCTTTTAGTCTTTATGTCATTAACACATATACATATATCACATACTCTGTGCATTGACTCATTCAGACTCTTAGTACCTAAGACATTTTTCCAAAAATTAAAAAATAGTATCTCGCCCTCATTTTAAAAAGTTAGCCCAATAAATTAAATGCAGTGTAAATGGCTAACTGCAGTGAAATACTGAGTGATACATTAAGTATCAAATGTTATGTATAAGAAAAAGGAGCCTTTGAATCCATGACTCCAACCCAGAAGCTAAAAAATGTTTTGAATAAAAACAGTGTGATTCCCCAAATCTGTAACTGACATAGCTTCATATGTATTTATTAGACTTGCAGTCCTGGGGACCATTGAAGAACCTAACACAAATTCAGTTACCCCCAAGTACTGTCTGGTTAAGTCAGCAAATAAGGGCAGAGGGAACCAAACTCTATACTAGAGGAAGTATAGCTCACAGCCTTAATCATCTGGATCAACTGCCAGACGTAAGATTTTTGAAAGTCAGTTTCTGTCTGCATTCACAAGTACCTCCTACATCTGTCATTTACAGCAGGATTGTCATGTCCATCTCCTGGTGGAAAGGTGACGTACTCTGACTACGGCAACTTAATTTGTAGAATGCTTATTTTGGCCAAGTGCTGTTTATCAAACACTTGGTCTTTGTGCTTTTGTCCACTTTTCACAGTATCAAAGACTCTTTACCTCTTTCTTTTTTATTTATTTTTTCATGATTTATACTCCAGATATTCATTAATGTCTTTATAGATGCCTTGAGTAGACATTTTAGACATTCATAACTAAAAAGGCCCTTGTGGTCGTGAGCCTAGTAAACACCTATGAACCTATGAATGAAGTCTTACTGAGAGACAATATTATTTCAAGGCCAAAATTAATCTGCAATGGATTATATCTCCATATCTTTGAAGGTAGGACATCATTAAGTTTGGGTCCCTTTTTAAACTTATGATAACAGATGTTACCAATTAGTTTGATTTTTCAGGTATGTGTGAATGGTGCCCTTGCTCAAGTCCTTTCAGCTAAAGTTGTGTATTATTGTCAGATCCTACTGTTTAATCTCTGCTACTAGTTCAGCCTTCATAGTATTACATCTCCTCCACATCATGTTTTTTTTCTACAAACATGTCTTCTCTGTCTACTGTTTAAATTAGTTCAAGATACCATTCTTACATTCTTTAATTTGATCCACACAGTAAGCATCTGTAACCGCTGAGAAATGCCAAACAATGTTCTGCAGGACCTTAAAGAAACCACTAGGATTCAAATAAAATATTTTTTTTAATCCATAACGAAGATGTAAATAAACTGAGCACTTTTATCCTGTATACTTTATAAGGACTTCATCTGAATGTTTATTTTGGTCCTGCAAAACATTGGTTGACATTTCTCTATGGTCACTTGAGTATTTTTAACATCTCTTGATGTTTATGATTTGTTTTCACATTCTTGGTCACATAGCAAACATGGAAGCCAACTCAGCTGCTATCTATTTTGTTGCCAATCTCAATGCACTCAATATTCTGACACAGTATAGGAACCACATACTATATGCATACCTCTCAACTGTACAGATTTTCGCCACATATTTTTGGTCCGTTTTTCATAAAATGGTGTTTTCTGGCAAAATAGTTGCAAATCATTAAAGACTATAAATTAATGACAGACATTTGACTTTCAGACTTCATACCCTTCAGAAAATTCAGTTCAATGCAAAACCTGTTATTCTATCAACTTTCTAAATTTGTAAGAGTAATATTTAAAACTGTCCCTATTTTGGGCCTTTGTTCCATTTTATTTATGGCTTTGTCCAGATTTCCTGCTCTAAGAGGTTGAGAGGTATGATTATATGACTAACATGACATACTTTGCTGTCAGGTGTATTTATATGTACAGGTTCATAGGTCCATAGGAGATTACTTGTCTATTGGCCTTAGAGCCATTAAAAGCCTAGCCATGTTATACCCTTGTTCACTTCCTGACCAAATTGTATGGTCTATATTTGCAACATGAGTCTATGATCAGCACCAACTGCCCTTATCCAAGAAGGACATAGGTGACAACCCTGGGGTTCATTTACAGTTTCCCATCCAGTTGTCTAAGTTACACTTAAATAAGGTCATTGAGGAGCTCTGTTTTATGTAAACTGAGAGTTTGTTCCAGCCGAGTGGCAGTCTCTGGGAGACATCTCTGTCTCTCCAGCATGTCTTGTTAATGTCACAGGCTAGGTTAAGATCCCTAGCATGAGTGAATCTTGTTTCATTAGACTTGCCTATGTGCAGCATTTCCATTAGGGCAGGGTCCAAGACTGCTCTGTAGGCCAGGCACAAGTCGCCTCTCAGCAGCCTTCAGTCTGTCCACGTAGGTCATGTTTCAAAAGCCCTGAATTTTCTTGGTGAGAAACCTCTGAGGTCTCTCCAGCTGCTGTAGGTTTCTGGTGAGGTACTTACAGAAGGGAGAGTTGTACTCTCGCATGCTGTCTTACACAGCTGGTCAGTAAGCAACATATAATACTTCCACATGACAACATTAAACCAACATACACCACGGATGTAAAAAGTCACTCCGCAAGACACACAATGTGGCAGTCTACTAATACTATTCTACCATACACACATAACTCATGAAATCACCAGGCTGCTGACTGCAAACATTCCTAAGTCATTAAATCTGCATGTCCAAGGATTGCCCGCACCTTTTGTTCCATGGATTCTACATATTGGCCAAAGCAATGGTTACTCCCATAGTGCCTTTTTTAGGTAATGTCCACCTGCTGGACATTCCAACACAACAAAAAAAAGGCTTGCAATAAATTTCAATGTAGACCACATGGAGGGTACTGTACTTAGTTACAGAAGTTTTAACAATATATTGCCATATCCTTAGGCTCTCCTACAACTTGAAGACATCCATATTTGTACTGTAATGGATACTATGGATACTTAGCTTCAGCGATAAGACAAAACTCTTTTGCAAAGTTTCATGTCCTATTGTGGACTTGGATTTTCTAAAAACTGTAACAGACTATCAATATATGTCAAACTCAAGTAATTCTAGTCAGCTTTCCCACAACCCACAAACAAAACTGACTGAAATTTAAGTTACCCCTGACAAGAAATTATCAGATTTTACCCTGCTATAGGTCATCTTCCATATATGCAGAGGACCATAAAATGGAAATGATGCCGATGTGTTTACAAAACCTTTCTAATGGGAGATTTCAACTATCCGTCAATTAACTGGAGCAGATGTACCTCAAAAGTTAGAAACAGTTCAAGAATTAAATGAAGACAAGTGTAGCACTGTCAACTTTAGTAAACAAATCTCAACAGCAGCTTACAGTATAGACAGTATCCCACTCAAGACTGATATGGTTGTCAGAGATCTTGGAACTTTCGTAGATAATTCTCTATCCTTTGACCACCATGTAGCAACAGTAGTCAGGAAATAATTTTATTTAGCCTGATTAATAACTAAAGGCATTTCACCCAAGTCAAGCAAAGTTTTTCTTTGGTATACAGCCCTGATCAGATCAATTATAGAATGTGAATCCACCTTTTGGTGTGTATCTGTCTAAACACATACAGCATGAAATACTCCAGTGGTTACCAACCAAAATATTATTAGACTAAAGAGCATTAGCCACCAACACAAGCTTGAAGCGCTATCCTAGAATAATAATAATAATAATAATAATAATATGTAAGGTATAAAAAACAGAGGGTTATGCTTGTTACCATTAAGGCAAACCTTGAAGACTGGATAGGTGCCCAGCCCTGACTTGTCTTCCTATTCTAGAAGCAGGAAGGACTCTATGATGTTGGGTATTTGCAAGGTGGTTATGGTCCATGGAGTGACGCTGCCTTGCAAACTATATGAATCTATGAAAATAAGATTTTTTTTATTTTAGCTTTTGTTAATTTCATTGTATTGATTTATTTATGATATCTCCCATATATCAACCTAAATGTTTATGAAATATTTAGGTTCATAGGTTCAGCTGTAAGGCTTACTGCCTACTGCCCCTCAAGAAGCTTGACTATTAAATGATGTTTATCCACCCACAACCTTTTTTCCCATTTTTACACATGAAGTCGATGTGCTACTTCAGCATACTTTCCCTAGCTGAAATGCAACTTTTTGTTAAACAAACTGTATATTTTATAATAGAATTCACTGAATTATTTGCTTTAGTTAATTAGTCTGGTCTCACAATGCCTGTGTCCTACTTTCAGGAGAGATACAAGGTGACAGTTATACTGACAGTGAAATATGGCCAGGATACTAATGAAAGGCTCTTCTTTCTGTTAAATGCAGTAGAATCTTTAATGCCCACCTAAGCCATAACCAGCTAAGGCAGAAGGAACTTGTGTTAAATATCTTGTTAAAACACAGCAGCACTGTTGAATAGCAGTCCAATCACTTGATGTGGGAATAGAACCCACATCCTTCTTTTTTTAGGCATCAAACACAAGTGTACTATTTGCTGAGTAACTGACATTGACTAAGTTGTAGAGGTACTGCCTCACCAAAAGAAAGATGTTTAGTAAGGCTTAATCTGAAGGTAGCATACCGTTTCATATTCCAAGTCTATGTATGACTCACTTTGGTGCACTGAGTCTTGGAGGTTCAGAAACAGTGGCTTTCTCTCATCTGTTGATACAAACATGATTTACTTGTGGAAAAAATGCTAAAGCCAGCAAAGATGACATACAAACTGATTAATAGTCTAATAACGTACTTTACTGTAACACAGAAAAACATAACAATAATGAAAAATCTGGTTCCATGAAACCGAAAACTAGAAGGATGTGGTGCTGATTAAGTGAAACGCTGTGCTGATGGCTGCCTTTGGAATAAGCAGTTGTGGGTCTCTATGGAGTAATGGGTGAAACAGGTATGTCTTATCATCTTACTAGCATGAAGGAATGTACTAGGAATTTCTGCTTTACTAACCATTTAGGAGGTGTGGACATCTTTGCTTTCCTTACAAATGATGGGAATATCTTAGTCAAGCAGCTACAGTAAAGAATTAAGACTATGAGCTATTAATACGCTGCTTTCTTTAGTACAGAGTTTGATTCCTTAAGTCTCCATTTGCCTTCTGTATGACTATGAGCTAGTCACTTAACCAGATAATGTTCACAGATTGCCCATGAAATCAGAATTGTGTCCAGTGGTCTTATCTATTAATACAAAAAAGAATGTCTATGTAAGAGGCAAAGGGAAAATGCTGACAAACTGACACTGGCATCTATTATAAAACACTGATGCTGGCTCCAGGATTTTTTTGGCTTTGTCTAATGCATTGCATTTCAGGTGGCCCTTTTAGTAATGATATTAACTGTCCTCTGCATTAGTGGGAGGAGACAACGTGTACCAATGCTATTTTAAGACAGTTACAGAGGCGAATGTCTGGAGTAAACATACACTGATACCAGTGTGCATTTTGCAGACAATGCTTTTTCTGTTATGCAACAGTCTGTTGTGTTGGTCTGACTGCAAGTCTGCGTGAAACCACAATCTGACTGCAATTGTCTTATAATAAATCTGGAACTGAACTGGAACCTTTTCATGCTTTCGATTGGATTGCTCATTACACTATCCTTTTAAGCAAAATCACAAAATCTGTACTGTTTTTCTTCAGATTTGGAATGGTTTTTTTTACTTTGTGTCAAAGATGCAGTCCAGAGATCAAACAGTAATATGTGAAACCTGGGTATTGCATTCCTAACACAGATCTGTAAAGTCCTACCTGAGAATAGTAGTGCTTGAAAATATACTATTAACTTTACAAATTAAACAATAACGCCTGAATGACAGGCAATATTACTAGAATATTTACAAGTTGTAAGGTACAGCCCAATGCTTTCACCACAGGATAATTGGAAAATAGCCATTAATTTGAACCGAGGAATATCACACTGCAGCTGTATCATGAGCTCTGGTATATCATAAACTTAAAAGATGTTTTTTTTTTTTTCTACTGTGAATATTGAAGACTATTAATTATAACGTGACATTTTCTTATATGACATTACTGAATTGAAGAATATCATAATTAAAGTCCAGCCTGACAGACCTGGGCCCCTTAATGCTGTTCAGTTGGTCCGGTATGCATTGCCATGCTTTACAGAGCCTTTCTTTATTTTTTCGTAACTTTTCGAGCTGACCTATAATTCGGTCAGTAATAGATTAATAACTTAACATGTGACATTAAGCACAGGCTTTACAGCTGAATAAATGCGCCTTTCTTTTTCATCACATTCTAAGCCTGAAATTTGTTTCAGTGAGATGTTACATCACCTCCTTTGTCAGATATTAATCTTGCAGCAGAGTGGTGAGGCAGTTAGTACAGCTGCCTTGCAGCATTTAATTCTCCTGTATGGTTGCCTTGTTGGTGTTTCTTCTATGTGGAGTTTGCATGCCATGTGTCCATATGGGTTTTCATAGGTTCATAGGTTGGTACTAGGCTATCAGCCCTAGGGCCTATACAAGCCTAGCCATAACAATTCCCTGGATATTTCTTCCCACAATATTTACTTCCCTGGACCCCTGTCTAGCAGGGTGACTGACATGATCCCTGGGGTGAATTTCCTATCTCCCATCCAATCATCAAGGTTCCTTTTGAAGATGGCCAAGGAGGTGCTCTGCTTGACATTTATGGGCAGTCTATTCCAGAGTAAGAGGTGTCTCTGGGTCAGGAACCTATCCCTCCAGCATGTTTTGTTCATTGTGATAACAAAATTTAGATCCCTAGAGCATGTGGCTCTGAGGGATTGGAATTTCTTTAAGTGGAGCATGTCCAACAGCTCAGGGTTTGACATGGCCTTGTATGTTAAGCAGAGATCACCTCTGAATAGACGATATGCCACAGAGTATAGCTGGAGTTTTTTTAAGATGGTCAGCATATGGCATCTGCTTTAGGCCTGTGATTCTTTTAGTGCAGTATTTCTGCGGCCTTTCCAGCTGTTGCAGATGTCTTGTGAGGTACATACCAAATGGGGCGTTATACTCTATAATAGGTCTAATGAGGAATGACTATAGTGGGACAATGACCTCCTTTTTCCTAATGAAAAGCCCTTAGTGATGACGTGTGCCACATAGAAGGATTTCCTGACTGTTGTGGCGATGTGGTTATCGAAGGTGAGACCACTGTCCACCTGTGTCCCTAAGTCTCTCATCACACTTTCGGTGTTTAGTATACTGCCACCTATGTAGTAATTCATGGGTACATGTTTTTTCCTAAAGGGGATAACTGCACATTTCTTGGCATTAAGCTTGAGCCCATGGCTCTGGCACCAAGCATCTGTTTCTGTATGGCCCTTTTGTAGAATATCCCTATCATTTTGGGATTCAATAATGGCTCCCAGTTTGTAGTCATCTGCGAATTTTGTTAGCCAGAGTCCCCTAGTGTTAGCCTGTACTTCAGAGAAGTGGATGCCAAACAAGAGCGATCCCAGGACTGAACCCTGAGGTACTTCAATTGTCACTTGTCTGGAGCTGGATTTGGAGTTGGCAACTTTTACAGTCTGGGTTCTGTCAGTAATCCAGTTGGCAACCCATCGAGTGATGTAGGGATTTATGCCCAGCTTAGTAAGTTTATCTATGATTCCAGAGTGGGGGATGGTGTCGAAGGCCTTGGCAAGGTCCTGATAGGCTGTATGGACCGCCTTACCCTCGTCTACAGCTCTGGAAACTGATTTGAAGAAGTCAGTCAGGTTCAGGAGACAAGATCGGCCCTTCACAAACCCAAACTGGGTGGGGTCCAGTGTTTTAAGGTTGCCAATGTCTTTGTTTATAAGTTCCATGATAATACATTCCATGGCCTTGCAGATCAGGCTCGTCAGACTGATGGGATGGTAGTTCCCGGGATCCAAGGTGGATCCCCCCTTGTGGAGTGGGATAACTGTAGCTGTGCGCCACTCAGTGGTGATGCCTGAGGTGAGGCTATGATTAAACATGACACTTAGGTGAGGTGCTAACATGTAGGTGTTAGACAGACTTAGAATGTGATGAAAAAGAAAGGCGCATTTATTCAGCTGTTTTATCAGTGTTCAGTTTTCTTCCACACAGAAAAGCATGATAGTTGAAATGTTAATCCCCCAAATTGTCTGTGGTATGTATGCAGAGTGAGCATGGGTGTGTGTGCATGTACCTCTTGCAATGGCTTGTTGTCCTGTCCAGTACCTGTCTAACACCTACATGTCATTTGCTACTGGCTCATACCTCTTACTGCAAGAAATCTGGACAAAGCCTGATATACTGGGGGACAAAGGCACAAAAAATAAGGACGCATTTTAAATATTGCTTCAATAAAGTCTTTAGAATAAGATGATTTGTGTAAGATACATTTTTCTGAAGGATATGAAATCTGAAACTCAAGTGTATATCATTATTTAGTGAATTCAGTCCTCAGATCATCCCAGTTATTTGCCAAAAACCACAACTTTTATGAGGAAAACACCAACAGTATGAAGCAAAAATCTGGACATTCTGTGAAAATCTGGACAGTTGAGAGCTATTTACTGGCTCTGGTTTCCTGTGACCCTGAATGGGTTATTCAGATACTTGGAAATGAATTAGTAAACTGTAGAAGTTGTGACTTCCGTTATGCAGTGCCACATTTAGTCGCATATATGCCCACCTCACCAACAGCACTCCATTAGTCCTCCGTTCCCACTCTCCCACTTTATAAACTCTGATACATGTGCTATTTTATATTGTATTGTGCTTTATATGCTCACAATGTGATAGTTTTCTAAAATTGTCAGTAGTCTTAGCACTTACACAATCTGTGCAAACTTGTTGTTTTTGTACCTGCATTATTATTTGCATCTTTATATTCTTTACATTTTATCATACTTTTAAATTTGTTATTTTCAATACCGCATCTTTTCACAAAATGGTTGACAGCTTCTTTTCCCACACCTTCCCTTTATTTGTTTTGAAACATCAGCCTGCATAACCCTATGTAGCATTTACATTACTAGCTGACACAAAACGAATACAGTCTGAAAGGAACTTAACCATGCATTGGGCGGGGGGTGCAGCTAAATCCCTTCCCCCAGCTAAATATAACCCATTAGAGCAGTACAGAAAACTGACATGAAAGTAATCAACCAAACAAATGTTAGCTTTCTTTTCCTAGGATACCAGATTACCTTTATAAATAAATGCATAGTGACATATTTAGGTTTCTTTTTGCTGTCATTTTTTTAAATAAATGCAATAAATTATCTGTTTTTCTGTGCTAAGGTAGCACACTTAATCCCTAAGTACTTTTTCAGTGCTGAGTAATTACTCTGCATGCCATTAAGCTTACAGATTAACATACCATTAAATCCCTAGGCAATTCTTGCACACACGAAAAAATAGTGTTACCTCAAATTCTTCAAATTATTATCACTGATTTGTTAGTTCTACATGTTTGTCAGTGCCATGATGTTTTCTATTATACAATTCCAGTGAATATTTATATGCTATAATGCTGTATTAAGAGGTTATAGCCAGGCTCAATTTTCATCGCTAATTGTTTCATTATTATTTTGTCATACTGAAATAATCTGATTTTGAAAACAGGCATTATTCGTCTGTTTTTTCATCCCAGTAAGAAAATGCACAGAACGTAAATGCTTTCTATTAGGTACCATCTCATCTATAACTGTTTCATTCAAACAGTTCTGAAATATTACATTTCTGCATCCCCTTCTACAGCTCAAATATTTCTTTCTATTAACCTAACAGCTGCAATTCAGTAACCTGGAGGTAATCTTAGCAAGCAGCACCTGCTTTTAATACTGTTCAATAATGCATTGCTCTATGCTTCAGAACACTGCTGACTGACTGGGTGCAGGAAATGAAAAACCAGCTTCTAATCACCACCACAAAAATGCAGCTAGCTTGCAAAATGAGTAATGGTACGAGACTGTTGTGAGATATCGTGCTCTGTTTGCAGGTAACATCTCAGGATGTGCATAGATCCCAGTGAATGTTGTACTGCAATAAGGCAAACGGAATGGTGGGCTGCTGGTCTAGTTTGCATACTAGCATGCAGTGTGTTGGTACACTGTATTGAATGCACGGTGGCTAACTGCAATAGACTGTGTGGTGGTGGCGGTGCAACCCTGATAATAATTAGAAATAACCGGGCAGGGGTCAGTTCAAAAGACAGATGCACTGGCAAATTCTTTGCTGATTAATGTGCTTTTACAAAAAAAAATGTGTATTGATATATGTATACAGAAAGGAACCAACTATAACTAAAGAGTGACAGGTAGAGAATCACAAATCCAAATATGTCTACACCATGAAAGAGAAGAAAAAGATGGAGATGTGACAAGGAACCTTATCTGATTTGCATTGCTGAACAAGTTTCAGAAACGTAGTTATTTTTGGTGTCACACACATAAAAACCAAGGCAACATGAAACACAGCTAGAGACAGAAACATTTACAAGTGATACAAGACAGCATTTCTTCGTTGCTCAGTCAATTCTTGGAACTGATGTCTTGTCGATTCACTCCAGTGTAGCGCTGTGAACATACTGGCAGTAGGATCCAGTGAATCTCAGTCTTGAATTAGCACTCTGTTGGTTGTTGCAGAGAGTTAAGGTTGTGAGCTATATATCTTCTGGAACAGGATTTGATTCCCTTAGCCATCATCTGCTAACTCTGTTACCTTGAACAAGTCACTTAAAGAAACAGTGCTTGGGGGTGAGGGTGTCATCTGGGAATTTGGCCTAGCTGTCTCGATGGTCCTCTGGACAGCAAGCCTAGTAACTACCTATGAAAATGTTGGCTATGGGATTGGCTGCCATGGGTAGCGGAGGTAACTGGGACACTAAAAATGCCAAGCAGTCTTTTTCTGCTCATGGATTCCCATTTCCCAGATAACTTCAATTTACCATCATAAAGCATCAGGCATCATTTTTAAATCTAGGTGCTTAGGATTTCCCTCTCTCTTCCCCCCCTTGGCTGACCTGGTGTGACTCAGTTTGAACTTCACATTTACCTACACTAACAAACTGCAGCTCCTGAATAACTGTGTCTACAGTATTGCAATTGGAAAACACAACTAAAATTATTTCTCCCAGAAATTAATCAGATTGAACTTCACATTTACCTACACTAAAAAACTGCAGCTCCAGAATAACGGTGTCTACAGGATTGCAATTGTAAAACACAACAAGAATTGTTTCTCCCAGCAATTAATCAGACTAGGTTACACACACAAAAAGCATTTGTTAAGCATTCTCTTACAGTGCTGTGTAATTAAGCAAGTCACCATTTTGGTCAGCCATAGGGCTCTTTTCTACTTGACTGTTTGCCTCCTTCCCCTGTAACTAAAGTACACTGACTCTTATATTTGTCTCTCTGACCCTAATTTTTACAGGTATAATTTATACCTTTCTGGCTTTCTAACACTTAGGCATAGATTCCTGTTGAAAGTTTTACTTACTTGTCTGACATTTGAACAAGTAACGGGTGTAATAATCCTCAAAATTGTGTACTGTTGGTCTGTCTTTCCTGCTAAACATAAGTAAAATTAAAGTGCTGAGTGCAAGTAACATTACAGTGCTAAGTGCAGATTTTAGGCCCTTACATTCACCTTACCTCTGGTGTGGTGTCAGTCAATCAAGGTATTCCTCTAACCACTCCTACTGCCTTCTCTTTCCTCAAACAGGTTAAACTGCTACAACTTAGTACAGGCATTGGTACATCCCTGCTCCACTTGCCCTCACTTCACTCGGGCTTGCTTCGCACCCCACCCTGCCCCCAAATTCCTCCCGCCCCTGGTGTTGCTACATTTATTGGTACTAGACCACACCCCACTTTTTTTAAATCAATCAGTTACAACTTGTCACTCAACAGCACCACTCTCAACCTGATACCACCAGTCCTCCAACTCTACTATTCCTTTAGCCTGTCAAATACCATTCAGTAGGTATGCTATCACCCACAATAGTCTTATTAACTCTACTTCTACCCCTTTTACTCATCCCATATCTCCTAACCACCTACGAATATCAGGATCACCCATGTTTCCACTACCCTAAATTCCAAACATCCATCCCATCTACAACAGATAATAATGCACCCTTACTCACTCCCCTCATGCTTACCTCCTTAACCCCTAAATACTACCATCTTACTAGACCTAGTTACATTAGTCCTAAAACTAGACACTATTACAAAACCTTATTCAAAATCTTAAAACTCATACTCAGGATACACTACAACCTCACAAAGGATGGCGACATCCACCCAAACCCTGGTCCATCCCCACCTGTTGGCCCTAATCCCCTTACTATATCCCCTACCACCATAGCTCCAAGAAATAGACCTCCTAGCTCACTGCTGGCCTGCCATCTAAACATTAGGAGCATAAATAACAAAACTCATCACCTGCATGCCCTCTTAGCTGTTCATTCCACAGATATATTATGACTAACAGAAACGTGGCTGAAGCCTGCCACCAAGGGCTATGAGATTCTGCCACCAGGGTATAGTATGTTTCGACGGGACCATACCACCAGAAAGGGTGGTGGGGTAGCCATACTTTACAAATCTACTCTATCTGTCAGCATAGGCACCCAAAAACCACCCCAGTTCAATAATGCTGAAATTCTTATCTCAAAACTACAAATTAACAAAAGCAAAAATGTAAACATTACTTGTGTTTACATTCCCCCAGGGAGGAACACAGAAAACTTAGAAGACTTCTTATATTGGTTATCCAATAACCACCCCCAAGAAACAATTGTTCTTGGGGATTTCAACATTGACTGGAACACTTGCTCTTGTGAAACCCTCACAACCCACATAAACTTCTATGGATTTACTCAAATCATAACCTCCCTCACCAGGACAGGAAAACCCAATAACAAGGAAAGTACCATAGACTGGATACTCATCAATACCGATCTTCAATCTTATAAATTAGGCACTTTGCCTGATGACCTAAGTGACCACTGTCTCACCTATGTAATCAAGCTCAGAAGTAGACTGCTCCTACCAACCCACCTACAGAACATTAAGAAACAACAAGAATTTTATTCTCACCAAGTTTCAAAATGAACTTAAGGCATGCAACTGGTCAGTACTAAAAAGCCACCTCCTAGATGAAGCAGTAGCATACTTTAACACCAAATTCCTTGCTATTCTTAACTCCCATGCTCCCAGATGCTGTATTAGAACCAAAGTAAATATTGCACCATGGCTCTCTAAAGATACCAAAACCAAAATTTCACTCAGAAACAAAGCATGGGCCACCTACCGAAAAACAAAAGCCCCACTTGATCAACTAAGATTCACACAGCTAAGGAATGACACCAAAAAATCCATAACCTTAGACAAAAAGAACCACTACTATCATCTGCTGCAAAAACACCAAAACAAACCTCAAAAGTTCTGGGCAGGAATAAACAAACGACTTCACCCAGGCCAAACCGCCACTCCACCCCCCTCAGCTTCCCAACAAAAATCCCTAGTAGACATTGCTAATAACTTCAACAGCTTCTTCACAGAGACTATCCAGTCTCTAGCCAGCCAACTCTCTCACAATGGCTCTAATTCTAATGTAGTCACACCCAGTACCCAAACATACTTTACCTTCCAACCTGTTCCTACTCAACTTATTCATGCCCTACTTAAGAAACTAAGATCCACCACCCTGGCTGCTGACCTCCTCCCAGCAGACTATTGGCAAAAGGCTGCTGACACCATAGCCTACCCCATCTCTATCTTGATCAACAGAGCTATATCTGAAGCTACTGTACCCACTATATGGAAAATCTACCTCTACATAAAGGAGGTAGTTCCACTGAATCTGAATGAGGCAGATGCCATGGTGCATACATAATGGGGACTTGAATGAGGCAGATGCCATGGTACATATGTAAATGGGAACCTGAATGAGGCAGATGCCATGGTGCATATGTAAATGGGAACCTGAATGAGGCAGTTGCCATGGTGCATATGTAAATGGAAACCTGAATGCGGCAGATGCCATGGTGCATATGTAAATGGGAACCTGAATGAGGCAGATATCATGGTGCATATGTAAATGGGAACCAGAATAAGGTAGATATCATGGTGCATATGTAAATGGGAACCTGAATAAGGCAGATGCCATGGTGCGTATGTAAATGGGAAACTGAATGAGGCAGATGCCATGGTGCATATGTAAATGGGAACCTGAATGAGGCAGATGCCATGGTACATACGTAAATGGGAACCTGAATGAGGCAGATGCCATAGTGCATATGTAAATGGGAACCTGAATGAGGCTGATATCATGGTGCATATGTAAATGGGAACCTGAATGAGGCAGATGTCATTGTGCATATGTAAATGGGAACCTGAATGAGGCCGATATCATGGTGCATATGTAAATGGGAACCTGAATGAGGCAGATGTCATTGTGCATATGTAAATGGGAACCTGAATGAGGCAGATATCATAGTGCTTATGCAAATGGGAACTGATGACACTGGTATGGTACTATGCTGTCTGCCTGTACCTGAGAAGGGAGTCCAATTTGTAAAGATAGGAAGCTACTGGAAGGATATGCACAGGAGTTTCTGAGCCATATTTTGAGGTATGGCTGCAGTGCATAATTGGGTGGGGACTATGCAAGAACTATAGCTTATATACTGGTGCATAAAGGGGGGCTGTGACCATAGTAACACGCATCTCAGAACAAACCATAAACACCCACAGGGTAAGTTTTGCCCACTACTGTACAGGTACTGGCATGGCCATCTGAGGGACACAACATCTTGAAAAATTCACTACCCAGGAGAATGAAATGCTGCTGCAGGACTTCCATAAACACACATGGAATCCTCCTCCTGGGTAAATGTGGCACAAAAGCATTACTGAGGTCAAAGTTGGCAGAGAGTGGTGTAGGATATGACTGTTGTAAGCAGGCATAATAGAACTCTGCAACAGGCTCAATGAAGGGTAACTGATACAACATACTGTGCAAAGCAATAGGCACACATCATTGTGACAGGCAGGTCCACCACAGGGACAGGCCACCAGAACACAAGTGTCTCACTCTATTGTTGTTGGTCTCTAGACAGAGGATGTGACTCCTTGTAGATGAAGGTGGCTTAGATAGAGGGGCTGGTACCAACTACCCATGTGTCAATACAAGAAGCGTCATGTTAGTAATATCCATTGCAGTACAATATAGCCCACTCCACTGCATTTTCAGCATGACGGACTGACCACGGCTCATGTGAATATCAGCCCTTCAGCAGATCTTCTGCAACTGCAACAAACTGTACCAAAATGTATACCTATCAACATATGCTTTTGTGGTGTATTCATGTGTGCCAATATGCACACCTCAGGGGGTGATAGAGTTATACATATGTAGGCCAATGATGATTGTATCATGTGTGTTCATGCTTTCACAGGTTACACTGTTGGAGGGTCCAGCACAGCAGGACAAAGGAGGGCTGATGTTAGCAGGTCACCTGTGGCTGACAGTAATAGCAACATATATGTGGCATGTTTCCATAACACAGTGGCACTGTCTGCAACGCTATAAGGAGAGGAAAACATTTAAGTCCACTATTACAGAAACCCTCATAATGGTATTGGTGGAGCACACAGTCTCATAGGTTCATAGGTTCATAGGCAGGTACTAGGCTATTGGCCCTAGGGCCTATATAAACCTAGCCAAATGGTACCCTGGCTTTTGCCACCCAACAAAATTATTTTCCTTTGCCCTGTCTCATCAGTATATGGCAGTTATTCTGTACATGTGAGTCCCTCCCAGGCTCTGACATGCACACTGCACCTGTGATGAGTATACCCATTGTGCAGGATAAATGTGGGGAGAGGAATGCCATGCCATTATAGAGAAAAGATACTGGGGGGTGTATCATGCCATCATGGGGGGCTGTAGCATGCCATCATAGAGAATAGATACCAGGGGGGTGTATCATGCCATCACAGACAATAGATACCAAGGGGATGTATTATGCCATCATAGAGAATACATACCGGGAAGGTGTCACACCATCATAAAGAATAGCTACCGGGGGGGTGGGTGTATCATGCCATCATAGAGACTAGATACTGAGGGGGTGTATTATGCCATGATAGAGAATATATACAGGGGGGGTGTATCATGCCATCATAGGAATAGATACCAGGGGAAGAATACCATGCTATCATAGAGAAAAGATACCGGGGGGTGTATCATGCCATCATAGAGAAATGATACCGGTGGGGGGGGGGGTGTATCATGCCATCATAGGGAATAGATACTGGGGGGAGAGTGTATCATGCCACCATAGAGAATAGATACCGGGGGGGTGTATCATGCCATCATAGAGGAAAGATACGGGGGGCTGTATCATGCCATCATAGAGGAAAGATATGGGGGGTGTATCATGACATCACTTGAGGATAGATACGGGGAAGTACACTATCATCACAGAGGATAGATGTGGGGGGTGGGGCACCCTTTCATCATAATTCGAGGACTGTCTCTGCTATGACTGTAATAGTCAGAATTAACTAGCATGTGTGCAGGTCAGTGATCCAGGCAAAGACACCTGCTACTCACAACATTATGGGATAGTGAAGATGTTCCATGGTTTGTGGAAAAGTGTGTACCAACTGTGCAGTGACACACAGCATAGGGACAGGGAGTACACAATGCTGGTGTAATTACTGGTGGGAAATGTTGCCTCCATAGGTGACTGTGTGAAATACATTACAACTGCCAGCAAGTCTATCTTCACTCAATGTGCAGTCCATATCCATGGGAGAATCTGAATATGAGGTGGGCAGCTAGAGACCTTCCCAAATCACACTATGCAGACTGCTCCAGAGGCAGCATCACTATCATCTTTGAATATAGTCTAGCACTGTCATTTGTAGCCATCATACATGTTGTGGGCAGTGAGTATACTCTGACAACAGCTGGGGCACCTCATTAGACTGCATATGCATGGTCTCATAGTTCAATGTATCCCTTGTCACCTCTGAGCAGATAGCCTGCCACTCCAGGTAGTCAGCATCATTCAGGACATGGGTAATGGTACTCATCAGACTCTACACACAGGATACCCCTTTATGATGCATGCACAGTCTTTCCTGAAACTTCACCCAACAGCTAGAGGATGTAATGCCTGACTTCCCCCAACCTCCCAGAGTACATGGTTACCGTGTTCACCCCCATTACCCTACCCTATATTACAGGGCTGAGTCACCTCTCAATCTGAATCCCCCCAGCAGTGCAGGTGACGATAACTATGCCTTACTCACCCCCTAACCTGTATGGGTATGCTGGTGTCTGATGCAGTGGATAGCCAATCCTTGCACTGCCCTGCATAGCCTAGGTATGGTATCACATACAGCATTTTATTCTGTGTTATGGCACATTGTGAACCAGACATCACCTCTTTGCTAGTCCTGCAATGTATTGCTCATGTCTTTGTCTTGGCTGTGCTACTGCTGCATGTTCCTTCCCTGACACTCTACTCTGTCCTAAAGATGTATGACTGGAACGGAAGACCCTAACATGAGGTTCACCTGCTGCTCCATTTGTTTGTGTAATGCTATGTTGTGTAGCATGGTGTACACAACGAATATATTGCTGGATATTCTGGGCTATATTGCAGTGTCTTGCCTGAGGTATCCTGACATCTAAAGTGGCCCTTCAAAAGTCCAAGTGCATGTCCCGCTCTGTTTTTGCATTTCTACATGAGGTAAGGTCTGGGGGCCACATACTGGAGTAATTAACCAGGACAGTATACTATATCCTGCATTATCTGCAACATACAACATGAAACATGTTATATATGGTGTGTTCCATATTTGCATGATACTTGTGTGCACAGACATGACTAACATGTTTATTCCTAAAAATGAGGTGGCCCTGGGGATGTTCCTCTCATAATAACTGATGGCATAGGTTATATGTGTGACAAATTTATCAGTCACGTGAACTGCCCAGGTGCTCCAGTGACACACTGTTAATAATTTTCTGGGCATATGATGCCACCTTCTAAGTTCAGGAAGTGGAAGCCTTTCCTGTTGAGGTATTGCAGGCCATCTGGATCAGGTAGAAATGTGATAGCAACATGTGCAGAATTGTTGGCTCCCAGAACCTCACAGTTTTCTCATGCAAGGTCTGCATGGTGTTGGTTCACTCCTCCACTGTTGTGCAGGACCAGATATGCTCCTTCACATTTTGTATCATTATATCAAGGAAATGGTTTAGGATATGTGAGTCTGACACTTGTGACATTCCTAATGTGTCCCCATATGTAACTAGAAGGTCACAGGAGCTGAAATTGTTAAGACTATACATGCCATTATAGCTGCAGGAAGAGGCACACCATGCATCCTCTTCAGTTTTGCTTGTGGATGACACAGTTCAACTAGGTCCCTTACAATAACCCCACCAACTCTGAAATGGTTCACTGTCTATTGGTCTGTCTGTTTGTGGCATGTCAGGCACTGATTGGACCTTGTTTTTTAGCGTGGATGGCCACTGTATACATCATTGCAGGTACATGCTCGGACAGAGATTCCCAATACATGCTGATGCTCTTCCTGGCTTGACTCTTTTGCACTACAAATCACAGCAAACAAAATGGGGTTGTGCCGTTGTGCAATGCCACCATTTTATACATTTCTGAATCGCTCCAACTGTTATAAATAAGAAGCCGCTTCCATCTACATTGTTGTTGTTTATTCATTTTTATTTTTGTATTTTATTTTTATATTATTTATTTATACACATTTTTAGCAGGATGGGTGGTCTGGTTCAAAGACCCTTCTTAGCCACAACATGCCTGAAATGCATATAACAGAATATTTACTCTAAGACATACCTGTCAAGTGTACCACATTATGAGAAACATTCCTCATTTTGAGCCTTAAAAAGCCCATGTTCTGCATTGTTCCATATTGAAAAGGTCTGTTACACATAAAAAAACATAAAAAAGTTGTTTTTATTTTTTCTTATTAGTTTTTCACAGTTTCAAAACTTTGATTTTATGGTCTCAGCCATTTGAAGTTCGAAGTTTTGAAACTTCGAGCCTCTGAAGTAGATCCGTGTGTGTGTGTGTGTGTGTGTGTGTGTGTGTGTGTGTGTGTGTGTGTGTATACACACACATATATATATATATATATATATATATATATATATATATATATATATATGTGTGTATATACGGATGATCTAGGACTATTCACTGAAAGCACATTTCACTGAAAGCACATTTCACTGAAAGAAATTAGATTTCTAAAAAATAGTAAATTAGTGGGGGGCTGTGCCCCCCACACCCCCCTAACTAATTATACTAACTCCAGGGTTGCACCACAGTGGGGAGAAGGACATATACATTTCTTTCAGTGAAATGTGATTCAGTGAAATGTGCTTTCAGTGAATAGTCCTAGACCCATATATACATATATATATATATATATATATATATATATATATATATATATATATATATATATATATATTATGATTAGCACATACTGTAGTTATATGTAGCTACATAGTAACATATAAACCAACAGATTCTTGTAACTTGATTTCTGGAAAAAATGACAGATCTATGGCAGATTTTCTCAGGGTTACAGTATTATTTGCAGGGGTGGCTCATGCTATTGCCTCACCCAGCTGTACAAAAGAAAGACAAATAAAAACAACAAACAAAGAAAAAAGAAAAAAACTAAATAAAACACATGTGAGTTCCAGGACTCGCGCATGTGCACTTGGGGCGTTTCCCGAGTTCAGACTGCTGTCGAACAAATCCCCGGAGCATGCGCACAGAATCTGGACTGCTGGTGAGACAGTCCGGATTAGGAAGGCAGCCTGCAACAGCAAAGATCCCAGAACTCTATGCAGTTACAACTGCATAGACTGGAAGGTGATCCAACTGCAACATCTGCAGGTTGGGTTGGAGCTGCTCCTCTCGCGGGTTTTCTAGTGCTGATGGACGGGAAGATCTGCTCTCGTGGGCTTTCTAGTGCAGCTGATGGACGTTGGACAGACTTTTGAAGCAGGTAGGATACTTAGCTTGGACGGAGAGTGTGTGTGTGTGTGTGAGTGTGTGTGTGTGTGTGTGTGTGTGTGTGTGTGTGTGTGTGTGTGTGTGTGTGTGTGTGTGTGTGTGTGTGTGTGTATAATCTCCAAATGTACCACAAGAACTGTGTTTTGCAAATGTATGGAACGAAAATAAAAAGCCACATGCTTTACTTTATTTAACTGCCATTTGTCAAAACATTCTACACAGTCTTACTAGGTGTAAATGCAGAATAGATTAACTCTACCGCAGTCGGACGGTACTTGTATTGCTAAGTGTTTAAAGTCTGCGAGATAGGTATGACAAACATTTTCATTTGTGAGCTGAAAATCTCTGAAGTGACACCATAACATAAAAAAATCAACAGCAAACGAGTTTGCCCGGAGTTGTTTTGTAATGCTTCCCTGGAATGTATTCTTACAGAGTGTTGTGCAGACGTCAGTGTTGTTTTCAATAAATAATAAAAAAGAAAGATCAAAGGGAACATTCCTGGTCCAGTCATTGCAAGGCTAGAGTGTTACTGTTCTCAGCTGAGTGATCAAGGACCTTGCTGAATTGCTTTTGCCCCTCAAAGGTCACCAAATGTCCATCACAAGTCTCCATACATAAAGAAAAATGCTCTGAATCTGTCACAGCAGGTCATTTTTAACCAAATGGTTCATTTAAAATGTATGTGGAAAAGTCAGCAACTATTTACTTGATCCTGGACTTACCAGAAAACAACTTTAGATGACTGTATCTGAAAGCCAACACATAAAACTGCATGACACATTTAGAACATAACTTTGCTGGATGAGTAAATCCACCATGAGTGTGATATGTTAATATTTATTAGGCATAGCTTTATAAAATGAGTTATTTTTTGAGCAGGTAAACTTACAAGTAGGCACATACATTCGAGGATCATGTAATATAGTAGTAATTTGCACACACACTGAAATACTTTGTCTTTATATTTACCTAACCTGCTACTTTTGGCTGCCTTTAATTATGCAGCACTAGAATCTAGGTGAAGTTAATGTAAACTACAGCTAAGGCCAAAGATTCTAATCAGGCCATTTTATTTATTTTTATTCATAATGTACAAGTATGGCAGGTCCTACTTTGTCTAAAATAAATATTTGAAAAAAAAAAAATCTAAAAATACGGAATAAGTAAAGCCTGTATCTAATTTGCTGCTGTGTGATGCTCTTCCTGTTTATTTGAAGGGAGTTGTGCTTGCATAGGATAGTGTACCAAATGAAAGGATTTGCAGCCAGACCAGTGTGTGTGTGTGTGTGTAAAATGGCCCAGATAAATATACCTGGTGGCTAGACTCCAACCCTGTACCTTGGGAGCAGGTAGCAAGAGCTTGAATTCCCTACCCACCCCCACTTGTGAAAGTTCTACCTCATATTTTTGTTCTGTTCTGTTCCTCATAAATACTGTTTTTTTCTGGATTTTGAATTCACTAAATAATGACAGGCATTTGAATTTCAGACTTCATATTCTTCAGAAAGTACATGGTAACACAAAACCTTTTATTCTAGCAATTTTCTGTTTATAAGATCAATATTTGAAATTTGTCCCTATTTTTGGGGCTCTTTTCCCCCATTTTTGGCTTTGTCCAGGTTTTTTGTGCTAAAAGGTTGAGAGCTATGGTGAGATCTGAATTCACTGAATATGTTTGGGGGCTGCATTCCCCATTATTGGCTTTGTCTAGGTGTTTTCTGCTAAGAGGTTGAGAGCTATGGTGAGAATTGAATTCACTAAATGATAGTCATTTAAGTTTCAGTCTACATGTCTTTTAAGAAACAGCTGATATGGCATAGTGGTATGTTGTCTGACTGTAATGCACAGGGCCCTAAGTTGAAGAGTCGGTAGTGAAATGCATAGTAATAACACAACATTTTATTCTAGCAACTGTGTAAGATTACACAATCAATGTTTAAAATGTGTCCGTAGTTTTTGGGGTTTTGTCCCCCCCAATAAATTTTGGCTTTTTTTCAGATTTCTTATGCTTCAAAGTTGAGAGATGCAGTTGAGTGTCGAGTGGATTTTACAAGGAGGTGAGAGCTTGAAGAGAAGTTTAGTGCTGCTTATGCTAAGTTTGCTTGCATTGTTAATAGCACAACAGGTAGTGTACTTGCTTTTTGATGCAGAAGGCTATGGGTTCTACTCCCACAGTATATAGATGCATTTCTGATAAGTACTGTGTTGTACTTTTAAAGCGGTGGATGCTGCAGTCCTGAGAATGTCCTCTTTGGTGGAGATACCTATAACGATGAACCTGTTATTAGTTTGCCATCCATTCCCTATTGCATTATTCTAGCTTATCATTTTTTAAATATAACCCTGCGGTGGTGGTGCTGCGGTAACATTGTCGCCTCACAGTAAGACGCTGTCCGGTTCGATTCTCAGCTAGAGCGTCTTCTGCATGGAGACATGCGTGAATGGGCATACCTTCGTTGAAGGTTGTTCTCAGGCCTGGCAAGCCGGTATGTAAAACTCAACTGTCAATCATTAGCGGACTGGAGTTTCGCTGTGGCAAACCCTAACCTGGAAAAGCCGAAAGACACAAACAATCATTTTTTAAATATAACATAGGCAATTTATTCCTCAAGGGCAACAGGCACTTTATTTGTAGATGAAACAATGAAATATAAAGTTGTTTGCTAGCAGCAATCTCTTCATTAGTTACAGATCTCTTTAATGTAAAATTATTTAGATGACTTTTACTTCTGCAGCGATTGTGCATATTTACTGATACTGGTGGATTGTAGAGGTTTGAGTAGACTTTTATGATGGAAATGTTCTGAATTGGGCAGTTTTGTCATTATTGCTGCATTCATTTTGTTTTGTTGTTTACTGGAAAAATGTTCAAAACAATAAATTTAAAATGCCCTCTAACAACTGTACTGTATTATACAAGGAATATAATTTAATACAACCAGGAAGGTGTATCAAAGAGCAGATGTATGTTTCCTGTGCAAGAGGCCCATGATTTGAAAACAGGCCAAAGTTAATCTTTATCTGTCACTGGTCAGATGAATTTTCTTTGAATGTGGGTTTCAATGCTGTTTCAATGAATGTGAGTTTCAAAGGCAGAGAAGTTTTAATGCTAAGTCTATTTTCATTGTGAGACTGCATTGCTTTGTTTAGCAGATGTCTATTAGTGTTTGTGCTGTAAAATGTAAAATAAAACTTTTAAATGAAATCCAAATCATCGTGGAAGTAAAGCAGTATGCACATTACAGTGTTTATGGTATATGGGGTGAAATAGCCAAGTAATGGGACATTGGAATAGCTGCAGGGGGGAGGCCCCTTTCGACCATGATTTTGTGTGGGGGGAAGGGCAGCAAACTCAGATAGCCATGGCTGAACCATACCTCTTAACTCTCCAGATTTTTGCAGAATGAATAGATTTTGGCTTCTTATTTTTGGTTTGCTCCTCATAAAATGTGTGGTTTTCTGGCAAATCATTTAGGAATGAAGTCACTAAATAATGACAGACATTGAGTTTTAGACTTCGTACTCTTCAGAAAAAGGCATGCTAAAGCAAGACCTTTTATTCTGTCAGCTTTCTAAGTTTATACAAGAGCGATTTTTAGTACTGTTTGTATGTCCCCCCAAAATATTTGGCCTTGTCCAGATTTCCTGCATTAAGAGGCTGAGAGGTATGCGCAAATAAATTACTTTATAGAATTAGGTATATCCAAACCTCTCAGCTGTCCCTAATTTTGGCTCAAAACTTTGCTCTTCCCCTAATAACCCTTCACACAATGGCAAATTTGGAAGAAAACGTGAGGAGTTTACAATTAATAAATAATTGTAATGATCAGAGTTATAGATTACTTTTAATTTCAGAAGTGCATGTAGATTCTCTTATTTTGTCAGCTGCTTACGTTAACAGTTACTAATATTAAAAAGTGTCCCTTCTTTGACAGGTTCCCAGCTGTACTGTGTGGCTGTTTTATATTTTTGCATCACATTTTTGGTCCGTTTTGCATACAATTGTGTTTTCTGGCAAATTAGTGGAAAAATATTAAAGACTGAAGTTAGAAAGTAATGACAGACATTTGAGTTTCAGATTTCATACCCTTTAGAAAATTCATACAAATGCAAGACCTACTATTCTATTATCTTTTTAAGTTTATAAGAGCAATATTTAAAAATTGTCCTTATTTTTGGGCCTTTGTCCCACTTCTGTTTCTGGCTTTGTCCAGATTTCTTGCTCTGAGGCTGAGAGATATGACAAATGTGTCAGGGCCATCACAGTCAGCCAGATACATTTCAAATTGTGACATACTTGTTGCACCCCACTCCCCCATGTAGTGACTCTGGATGTGTCCAAGCAAGGCAAGGCCCAGTTATGCAGTGTAAGTGTGCAGAGTATGCCCCCATCCAAGGTAGACACAAGTACTACAGTGGCTTTTCATCTGTTCTCGATTTTGCAGAATGTTCTGGTTTTCTGTCATATTTTTATACTGTTGATTTATGCTTATTATTATTTAGAAAATGCATGCTGTTGCAGTGCCCTGTTGCTCTGTGTTTAAGTAGCAATGCTTTAATGACCATCAGGTAAGCTTGTCTGAAATTGTAAGATGCAAGTAAGCTTTACTAAGCATACTGTTAAAGAATTACCAACATTGAAAGCCTTTTTGTTCTTGCCGTGCAGAGAATATTTACATAACTAGATAGCGTATAAGCCTTAGGTATTGGAATGCATATGACAGTATTTGCAATAAAGGACAGGATTAGTATTTTCAGAAGCTCATTACATTTGTTGGAGACTTGCAGTCATCTTTGCAGGCTTTACCCGTAAACTAAACAGAATGCCAATCTATCATGTGTGGTCCGTAACCTGTGCAGTAATCCTTTAAACAATTTCTCTTGAGCTTGTTTCTTGTTTGCTGTTCATTTTTTACTTTGATCATGTTTTCCCCATGAAACAAGTAGATAATTTTTCTCAGGCAGCAGGTCTTTTTTGGATAAGAAATATTTTTACAAGTGGGGGCATCACAGAGATTGCTACTTTCAGCATGTTACTTGGTACCTTTATAAAGCTGAATATAAATTATAATTAGAACTGCAGTGCAAGCAGAAGTAGTTTGGGTTGAGTGCTGCTTGTTTTTTATACTTGATTTTGACTGGCATTCCAGTAATGTATTTAAAAAGTAATTTATTTTTTCATGCCTCACAACCTTTGTGTTTCCATCTAGATATTAAATAAGCTGCCATGTAGCCAATGCATTGAAATATTTTTTCTTCTACACTTCATTTTGTTTTGATTGGACTCTCATAATGATGGTTTGGGACCCAGGGCAGCGTATTTAATGACAGTCCCAGTTTTTATGGTTTTGAGCATAGCTCCTCCCCTTTCTAGTTGGCCACATTCATTCAGCTGTCTCCTGCAGCCCCCCCACTTTGATTTGAAGTCACCAGCTGCCACTGATTGTTTGAGTTTGTATTTCATGAGTCTCTTAGTGTGTTAGTCTTTAGCAAGATTAAATGCACTAAAAACCTCTACTACATTTTCTCTAACAAGATAAAGAAATATGACTATTCGTATTATCTTGCTTTTCTCAGCTATTCCAGTTGCATCAAAAAGGAGGTCAAACTTCACTAGCCATTGTTTCCTGTTTTCTGCCAACTTTGAAGAATCAAGGACACTGTTGAATTTAATGGCATTGGGGCTGCTGTGATGAGAATTTCTTTTGCTTATAAAGTACAATATTACAATGTTAGCTTCAATGTTATTTTGCTGAAAGACCTGTATTCACCATTTTAAAATATATAGAGGCATAGGCTTTCATCTGATCTGTTCTGATATGTTGTAGCACGTTATTTCTTTCTTTCTTTTTCTTTCTTTCTTTCTTTCTTTCTTTCTTTCTTTCTTTCTTTCTTTCTTTTCATTTCCTACTTTCAATTATTGTAGAGCAATTATCTTTAACCTTGAATGAACTCCTATCTATTTTTATCTTCACATTTCACCTGTGGTTTATTTGCAGTTTTAACATGAATATCCACATGATATTGCTTTTTCTTGGCTTCAGATATATATATAAAGTGATCAGTATTTCCAGCCTTCTCACCAATACATGATTAAGTAAAGTAAATCCATGCAAAAATGCCAACACATGATCATAGGATCATAGGATGTTACTAGGCTAGTGACCCTTGGGCCCTTACAAGCCTAGCCAAGAGTTTATCCCCAAAAAGAAATCTCAGTCAGCACCTGGTGCTCCTGTCAGTGAGGAACACAGTTGGAACCCCTGGGACAAATTTTTGGTTTCCCATTCACTCATTAAGGTTGCGCTTGAAGAGGGTCAGCGAGGTGCTCTGTTTGACATATATGGGAAGTCTATTCCAAAGACGAGGCAGCCTCTGAGAGACAAACCTGTTTCTCCAGTAGGTTTTGTTGATGTTGCATATTAGATTCAGGCCTTTCGAGTGGGTAATGCATGAGGAGTTAGACTTATGAATATGGAGCATCTCTAGTAGGGCAGGGTCCGAGACTGCCTTGAAGGTGAGACACAGATCACCCCTGAGCACTCTGTATGATACCGAATAGAGTGATAGTAATCTTAGCCTGTCCTCATTAAACATGTGTTGTTGGCCATGGATTCTCTTTGTGAGGTATTTCAGTGGCCTTTCCAGTTGGTACAGATTTTTGGAGACATACATACCAAACTGGGCATTATACTCACTTATTAGTCTAGTGAGGTAGGATTATAAAGAGGTTATAACCTCCTTTTTTCTGGATGCAAACCCTTTACTTATGAGATGAACCAAGTAAAAGGCTTTTCTGACCACTGCAGCTGCATGATGGTTGAATGTGAGGTTGTTATCATCCTGAGTGCCCACAGTGTGATGCAGACAGCTTTGAACCATTTCTGAATACCATGAGTTATTTTCTGTACTGTTGTTGATCACAGTGCATGTAACAAAATAAAGGCACACAGGAGAGTCAAACAGATACCTCTAAATCATGTACTGACATGGTAAGTGAATACTAAAAATGAAAGTTGATGTGATAGATGTCATGCCCTTAGCTATATGCAAACTGAGTAATATTAGCTATGTACAAAAGCACTGCAGAAGTAAGCAGAGAAACTACACTCAGTTTAATTTCTCCAAGACTTTTGGGTTTATAATACCGTGATGGGAATGGACCCCATTCCTAAGTCAAAGTATGATTAAAGTTTGCAAAATTAGTAGTTTCAATGTTTTATATTAGAAAAAAACTAAATGAAATCTCCAGCCAAGCTAGAACTTCCAATGAGTGACCTCCCCAAACCTCCTGTAACAGAGGCACATGGGATATATGCAAATGACCCCTAAGGTGCTCTTTGCAGCACCCACAATGTGCCCAGAAATGGCCTCTTATGCAATTTGTATGGAGTTACATGTACTGTTCACATATCTAAATAAGACTGTAAATTCTTTTTTATAAGACCCGTTGCTCCTACTACTATTGGAACAGTCTGGGTGTCCTTCTTCCACATTGCCCTTGTTTCTGCCTGCAAATCCTGGTATTTTATGACTTTGTGTCTCTCTCTGCATAAGACACTTTAATCACTAGGTGTAGCAATTTCAATGATCAGTGCTACTATTGTCTTCTTTTCATGGACTACTGTATCTGGTTTTCTTGCATTTGTTTTTTTTTTAACTGTTATTAATGGGTGATCCCATGTAATATAGATGTCATTATTCTCTATAATGCTTTGCTGCTCAACTTTTCCGTGCTTTTCAGCTACATCAGAATTGTAATTTTTGCACAATTCCCAAAGCAGCAGTCTTGCCACATTATTATGCCTTTCCGTATACAGGCACTCTGCCGTGAGTGTATCATACACAACAACAAGATGTATGATTTTTCCAGTTATGTTGTACAAAACCTGCATTTGTCTGTTTCTCCCAAATGTTCATTGAACTTTGTAAACTAATGTGTATGTAGTCAACTTTTGAGGGTCACCAACATTAACCATTCATCTTTTGGTTTAAAGACCCCTCTCTTTAACATTTCCTGCATCAGTTCCTGATCAACATGAGGTTTCTCCAGGAATTTTCTGTACTTACAACTATATTTATGCCTTTTTCACATTTCTTGCATTCTCATCTGATCCTTCTCTTTATATTCTTTCTTTTGTTTTTGGACACATTCAGTTGTCTGATTTTTTTCTACATCTACTTTGATTTCCAGTCCCACTTGACACCGATATGCTTCTGCTAAACTAAGCAGGGAAGTCTTCTCAGACTTGCTCTCCTCATGTTTTTAAACTTTCACTATGTTTGGATCTTGTGAGGTCAGCAGATGTGTATGCAGTCCCATGATTGCAGATCTATACATGTAATCAGTTTTGAGGAGACCTGTACCGCCTTCACAGGTTCATAGGTGGTTACTGGGCTATTGACCCAAAGGTCTTGGTAGCTTATTCCAGTGAAGTTGCAACCTCTGAGAGACATATCTGTCTCTTCAGC
Organism: Protopterus annectens; assembly: GCF_019279795.1. Taxonomy (NCBI): domain Eukaryota; kingdom Metazoa; phylum Chordata; order Ceratodontiformes; family Protopteridae; genus Protopterus; species Protopterus annectens. Next base: position 1,760,326,552 of record NC_056743.1, read on the forward strand.
AGGTCCTATTTATGTTGCAGGCCAGGTTAAAATTCTTGGAGGGGGTGACCCTTGTCCCATTTGACTTGTGGATATACAGCATTTCCATCAGGTTTGTAAATGAGATTGCTCTGTAGGCCAGGCACAAGTCTCCTCCAAGTAGTCTGTATGCTACTGAGTACAGTGACAGTGACTTCAGTCTGCCAAAGTTTGACATGTGCTGGAGACCCTGAATTTTCTTATTTAGAAATCTCTGAGATCTCTCAAGTTCCTGCAGGTGCTTGGTAAGGTACATACCAAAGGGAGCATTGTACTCAATTATTGGTCTGATGAGGGTCAAGTACTGGGGTGTTATGACCTCTTTCACTCTTGAGGCAATGCCTTTGCTAATGAGGTGAGTGATGTAGAATATCTTCCTTACTACAGTAGATACATGGTGGTTATAGTTTAGGCTATTATCAACTTGTGTTCCCAAATATCTCACTACTGAGTTGTAACTTAGAGCATTATTATTTATGTGCTGGTATGCAGGGATATCATTTTTACTGAAGGGGATGATAAGGCATATTTTAGCATTGACTTTGAGTCCATAGCTTTGGCACCAATCATCGGTTTGTGTAAGTCCCTCTTGATTTATATTGACATAATTTGGGGATTCAATGATTGCACCTAATTTGCAGTTGTCAGCACACTTAGTCAGCCACAGCCCCTCTGTTTTGGTCTGAACTTCTGAGAAGTATATTCCAAACATTAGGGGACCCAGCACTGACCCCTGTGGAACCCCCACTGGTGCCAGGTCTGCTGGTTAAGGTAAAGTCCCCAACTTTGACTGAGTAAGATCTGTCGCTGAACTAGTTAGCAACCCACCTGATGACATAAGGGATGATATTCAACTGGAAGAGTTTACCAATGATGCCTGAATTTGGGATTGTGTCAAAGGCCTTGGCTAAGTCAAGGTAGGCTGTATGCACAGAATTGCCTTTGTCTATGGCTCTGATGACATTTTTGAAGAAGTCCACCAGGTTTAACAGGCATGACCTGCCTTTGACAAAACAAACCGTGTCAGACAAAGTGTTTAGAGATCACCTATATCCTTATTTATAAGGTCCATAATGATTTGTTCCATGGCCTTACATTTAAGGCTGGTTAAGTTTATGGGTCTGTTGCTGTACCCCCTTTTTGAAGGCAGATGATAGTTGCTGTTTTCCATTCAGCAGGGAAAAAAACAGTATTCAGTCTGTGGTTGACGAGAGTACTGAATGGAGCTGCTAACTCATGTTTTAGACCATTTAAAATGCAACCTGGGATGCCATCTGGTTCCATACATGCTGAGTTTTTGGCCTTGGAAAGAGCATTAATGACTTGCTCTTTGGAGATGCAAGTTGGGGGGAATGTAGAGGGAATCCATTGTGCAATGTTTGGAGGGGACAGGAGGATGAATTTTTGCCAAACCTGTTGGCTAATAGGTTAGCTATTTTTGCAGGATCAGATTGTGTGTGATGCTATCCACAGCTAGTTCAGCACATGTCTGGGTCCTACCTTTTAGATTATGGATATATCTGAAGAATGCTTTACGGTTATCCTTAGCCTTGATTGCTAAATTTATTTGAAGTTGCCCTTAGAGTATTTTCAATTTGTCTTATATGTTTGTTCAAGGAGAGGTGGGTGTTCTTCCAGTGCTGGGGCCTCTCTTTTTTATTCTTAGATAGGAACTTCTTCCTCTTGTTGTATAACTTGTTAATGCTACATCTCCACTATTGAGTCTTGTTTTTTTCTTGAGGATCTTGTTTTGATCTTATCAGGTACAGCTGTGTTAATACATTTATCTATGTGTTTGTATAAGGCATTTGTGTACACCTTAGTATAGTTGTCAGAGCCATCTGTGGGAACAGGAGCTTGGAAATTACTTATGCCATCCCTTAGGAGGGTATAATTAGCTTTGGTGAAATATTTAGCCTGATTTCACCTAAGAGGGGCTCAGGTGTTATAGCCTCTTCAAATGTGACTGATTTGTGATCAGATTTAACCATTGAAGGTCTTATACTTGTGGTGGTGGAACTGTCACCCATGTTGGTGAGGACCAGGTTGAGAATATTTGAGTCCCTTGTGGGGTTGCATACTATTTGTTCCAAGGCATTACTGTTAACAAAGTCCAGGAACCTTTGTGGCAGCATGTTGGTACTTGTATTAATTTCCCAGTCAATGGGGGGATAGTTAAAATCACCCACAACTAGAGTGTCTGGTTGTAATTTGATTGACTCAAGTAGGTCCAAATAAGCAGCATGGGTGTCTTGGTTCATTGAAGGGGTGTCTATAGCATGAAAACTTGAAGGTGATCTTACCCACAGTTAGTTGAACGTGGAGTAAGTCCATGGAGTTTTCCTGTCTAACCAGCCTAGAGGTGCATTTATCTTTGATGAAGATGGATACTCCTCCTCCTCCTTTGGTTCTCATAGATTCATTTTATGGTCTAAAAGTGTGGCAGGCATTGTAACCTTGTAAGACCGGGGTCTGTGGCCCTGAACAAAGTTTCTGTGACTCCAGGGAGAAGAGTGCTTCCAGAGAGTGCAGTTTCTGATATAAACTCCTAGTGTTTAGCAGCGTAACCTTTAATTTATTTGTGAGTGATATTTTCACATCAGAAATATTGTTCTTGAGATATTGCCTAAAAAGGCACTATGGGGGAGGCAAGAGCCTCAGCCAGTAACAGAAAGCCTAGAGGTGTCAGGTGAAGACCATCTGGGCAAAGCAGCATGGTCTATCAACCATGTCATCCTAAGCTGGCAGGAACTGGATCCCCTTAGAATGACACTAGAAACTAAGTCAATTGTTGAAGTCAAACATTTTTTGTTTATGTTGTGATGTCATCCTAGGTGAGGGTAGAATGCTGCTCAAGGCTAAGGACATACCTGCCTGGGACACATGTTCATAGAGGTCAAGCATACTTCTCTTCATGTAGTCCAGTCAGGTACATCTCAAGTCATTCACACCAACATGAGCTATGACAGAGTCATAATGGTACTTACTTGTTACTGAGAGACTTGAGTGCATGTGTGATCTGATGGATCCTGGCACCTGTTAGACAGCTGACTGTAACCTTCTCCTTCTCCATCCTGGTGAGTGGGACATCTGTGTGCTTCATAATGGAGTCACCTATGACTAAAAAAATTGGTTTAGATGTGCTTTTGCTTAGGGGCTTATTTGGTGAGACACTGGTGCTTGTGGCTTATTGTAGGTGCTGTATTAGGTGTAGCATGTTTGTGTTTTGAAGGTCTCTGGTGTTTATGTAGGTTTCTGGTGAGTACCTCCTCATATGATAGTTTATGTGTTGACTGCATGGTTTGCATAGGAGGTATAGTATTTGAGCTGACAACCTGTTCTGTATCACTGCTCTGTGTGCAAGAGAACAAGGATTTCAGACTCTTAGTGTAAATGCATCTCTCACAAATTGTACTTGGGTCATTTAGGAGTAGAGGCTTGTCAGTGTACATGAGGTAGTTGCTATCCATGTCAGTCAGGCTGGTAGGAGAAATGGTGGGAAACTGCCCATCCATAATGCTAGGTTAAATCCTGTTTTCACAGTGGGAAGAGAAAATGGAGGGGTATGGTATAACTGGGTGCTCTAAACAGGATCAATAAGAATGTGATGCTCTATAAAGGGTCTATAGTATCAGGGGTTCCTTAAATGGTATGAGATTATTGTAGATTTGGTAGTTTTGGGACAGTTTAAGGGGCAAAAGCTCAGATGAAGTGCTCTCTGAGCAGTTAAGTGCAATTTAAGAACTTCTCAGCTGGATCACGGACAGCTACTAAAGAAAAATTCATCTACGGAAGTTTTGTGTCTATAACCATCAGTGGTTACCCCCCACTGCGTGGTAGTGCATGACGGTACATGGAGGTGTGCTACACATAAAGAGATACAGTAGAGCAGTGGCTCATCACCTAAGTCTGTGGAGCCGTGTTAAAACAAGCACAAACCCTCACAAATGCGGGGCTTATGTAGCAACAGTGAGCAAACTGAATTAAAGAATTTAATCAATGAAAAATCTCAAAACTGAGCCCTGTGCCAGCAAAATTTGATCACATGAGTCCTAACTGCTCCTACCACAGGGGTGTGTGTGTGGGGGGGGGGGGCTTCTCCAACAAAAGATAGCCTGGTTTAGTGCTCAATTTAACAAAAAGAAACAGATTCAGCAGGTCTGAATCTAGTCTATGCTACAGCAGACAAAAAGTGCAACAAATCAGCAAGAAGAGTTTTAACAAGTCAGCAACATAGAAAAATACAGTTTAAATGTGCAAAATATAGTATAAAATTGTATTTATAGTTAGCAGAATGCAACAGTTTCCCTGGATTGCAGAGCTGAATACAGTAGAACAGTGGCTGGTCACCTAACTCTGTGAAGTTGTGTTAAAACAGTGAGCAAATTAGATTAAACAAGTTTACCAACAAAAATGCTTAAAACTGAGCCCTGTGCCAGCAACCTTCAAACAAATGAGTCTTAAATGCATTCTCCTGCCACAAGGGTAAAGGTGGGCCCTCTCCAAGAAAAGATATACCTGGTTTAGTGATAAGTTTAACAAACAGAACCAGATTCAGCTGGTGTGAATCTAATCTATGCTACAGCAGACAAAATGTGCAACTAACTAGCAAGAGCAGTTTTAAAAAATCAGCAATGTAGCAAAAATAAGGTTTAAAATGCAAAATACAGTACAAAATGTTACTTGTGCTTAACGGAATAGAACAGATTCCTTGGATTACACAGATTAATACAACAGAGCAGTGGCTGGTCACCTAACTCTGTGGAGCTGTGTTAAAACAGTGAGCAAACTGAATTCAACAATTTATCCAATAAAAAACTTAAAACTGACCCTTATGCCAGCAACCTTGAATCAGATGAGTCCTAACTGCACTCTCCTGTCACAAGGGTGCAGTGAGGCCATCTCCAACAAAAGGTCACCTGGTTTAGTGCTCAATTTAACAAACAGAACCAGATTCAGCAGGTCTGAATCTCGGCTATGCTATAGCAGACAAAAAGTGCAACAAATCAGTGAGAACAGTTTTAAAAAAATGAGCATTACAGGAAGAATACAGTTTAAATGTGCAAAATACAGTATAATTCAGAATGAAGTATTTAATGTAACAGTAGACTTTTGAGAGAAATACTTTGTAGTAGTATTCATAATATCTGGGATTTAGCTTAACACGTCCCTTGTTTACTGTGAATGTACTTTAGTAGTTTAAAAGAAGCAGTTATTTGCACTATAGTACATTGTATCTGTTAGCTGTAGGGATGTTGTAGGTAGTTTGTGTGGTCTTTTGTCACGCTTGGGCTCTAAACTAGGTATTCTACATTAAGAAGATATTTTTCAGCACCTTTGTGGCAGAAGTGTGCTGATCTAACCTGTCTCAGTTGTGGATTCCTGGTGGAAGGTTTATTGGGTGCTTTCCTGATTGGCAGTTAGCTTGAAACTTGTTCCTTTTTGCTTGTATTTATGCCTCACATTTTTGCAGTGCTCTTTGTGCAGCAGTGGTTAGAAGTGCCCTGTATAGATGCAAAAGCCTAGAAGCTCAGTCTTTCCCTAAACAGCAGTCAGTGAAACCATTCCAAGCTTTTCTGCTGCTCTAGGAGCAGCTCAGTTGCACACTGAGCAGCATTACCTTATTGATCATCCTTAGCCTATACAAACTATACGTCCTTCTTGTAGTCTCAGCACTACAAGCCCAGTCCTGTAAAAATTAACCCATTCCAGTCCTTAATAAAACATATAGTAAAAGCCTGCTATCATGGATGGGAAGTTTCCCAACATCTCTCTGGCCATCCTGATATACAGGGGCACCATGAGGTAATGTAGCAATTGTTTTATGTATACTGACAACCACTTATTCCTGAAACAAACAAATACTTTATGTGAGAGATGTAGTTGCACTATGAAATTGGAGGCAAAACTCTCATAAAAGGACAAATTGAATGCCAAACAGGTTATCAGCACACACATATCACTTCACACACTAAATAAGGGCATGATACATAAACCCACATATGCAGAAGTACTCACTAGTAACTTACCAAAAGATGAGAGGCTTCCCAAACAGAAACCACCTATGCACATAACAATGCAAAAAACAACAACACATAATAACACACACACCAGTGTCTCAACAAATAAGCCCATACGGTGTAACATCACAAAACCTGATGTATTGGTCATAGGTGACTCCATTGTGAGACACATGGATGTTCCCCTCACCAGGCTGGATAAAGAGCTGGTTACAGCTAGCTGCCTGTCAGGTGCCAGAATCCGTCAAGCCACTCAACCACTCAAGTCATTCGACCAGAAGTACTGGTATGACTCCATCATAGTCCATATGGGGGCGAATGACATGAGACATACCTCTCTGGACTATATGAAGAGAGACATTTCTGAACTCTCACATTATGTGTCACAGGCAGATATTAGCCTAGCCTTAAGCAGCATTCTAACTTCTCCAAGGATGATGCCACAATATAAAGAAAAAAATGATTGACTTCAACAATTGGCTTAGCTTCTGCTTTGCCAAAGATGGTCTGTGCCTGTCTCCTCTAAGCTTTCAGACACTGGCAAAGGCATTAGCCACCCCTATCATGCCTTGTTTAGGCAGTGTCAAAATAACCAACCTCCCAACATAGCAAAATCCTCTCTAGGTAAACTCAAGGTATTGCTACTTAATGCTAGGAGTCTAAACAAAAAATTGCACTCCTTGGAAGTACTCCTTACTTTGGAAGATGTTGATGTCTGTGCAGTTATCAAGACATGGTTCAAAGGTGTGGAAAGCACTGCACCTTTGCAGGGATACAATGCCTTCCATAAATTCAGTCCACAAACTGAACATGAAAGAACCAAAGGAGGAGGTGCGCCCATCTTCATTAAGGATAAGTACATCTCTAGACTGGTCAAACAGAATGACTGTCTTGAGCTACTCCATGTCCAATTAAATATAGGCAAAGCCCCCTACCACATCATAGCTAGCTATAGGTCCCCCACCATGAAACAGGAAAAGCAACAAGCATACCTGGACTTACTGGAGTCACTTGCCATACAGTTAAACACCTTACTTATGTGTGATTTTAATTATCCTACAATTGATGGGAAACATACATGACGACATACATGCTGGCTCAGAGGTTCTTGGACTTTGTCAATGCAAATGCTCTGGAACAGCTAGTCAGCACACCCACAAAAGGCTCAAATGTCTTGGACGTAGTACTTACTAACATGGAAGAGCACTGTACCGCCTCTATGTGATGTCTTCTCCAGCAAGACTGGACCATAAATCAGTCTTGTTCAATGTAATTATAAGACCAGATTCCCCATCAAGCTCAAAAATACTTAGGAATTTTTCAAAGACAAATTACCTTCTACTAAATGATGGTATAAGAAGTTTCAAAGCCACCTCAAATGTAGATGATACAGACTCCTATGCAGCAGTGTACACCAATGACCTGTATAACCACTTAAACAGTTGTATAGAATCGGCTGTATCTGACCAGATTAAAACAAGATCTTGCCGAAAAAAATAAGCCACCTTTGTGGACCCCTAGTATAAACAGGCTAAAAAACAAGAGAAAGAACTAATGTTCAAGAACAAGAGGGAACTGGCTCAGCAAAGGAAAAAAAATCCCTCTCCAGCTTAAACGAATAGATCAGCAATCTTGTCAAGTCCTCCAAAGCTAATTATGAAGTAAAAATAGCCTCCCTAGCTAAGAATAATTACAAGGCATTCTTTAACTATGCCCAAAATTTAAAAGTGAATACCGAGCAATGAGCTGAACTGGTTGTGGATGGCACCACACATACTCAATCAGAGGTAATAGCCAACCTGACAGCTGACAGATTTGGAGCAAACCTTACTCTCATGTGCCCTCCAGTCAACCCCCAAAGTATATCTGCCATCATTCCTCAGTCTATATCTCAAGACAGCAGGTCATCTCTGCACTCTCCAAGGCCAAAAATACAACATCAATGGAAAAAGACAACATCGAAGGTTGCCTTTCAAACAACTTAAAACATGACCTAACAGACCCAGTTAGATCCCTGTTTAACCACAGCTTGCGAACTGGCTATCTTCTGGCAGAATGGAGGACAAAAACAGTAATCTCTCTGTACAAAGGTGGACCATCAACAAACCCTGGGAATTATAGGCCTATCAGCTTGACTAGCTTCATCTGTAAGGCCATGGAAAGAATCACTGTGGACCTTATTAACTAGGACATAGGTAATCTCCAAAATCTGGACCCAATCCAGTTTGTAGTCGCTAAAGGTAGATCATGCCTGTTAAACATGGCATACCACCTACTTTGACCTAGCCGAGGCATTTGGCAGAATTCCCCACTCAGGTATTATAGAGAAACTCTCCCAATTGAGAATTAACCCCTACGTTACCACATGGGTAGCCAACTGGCTCACCAATAGGGTACATACTGTCAAAGTGGGTGACTTCACCTCTAGCAAAAGACCAGTCACCAGTGGTGTACCACAGGGTTCTGTGCTGGACCCCTTAATGTTCAGAATTCATTTCTGAGAAGTCCAGGCACACTTGGATGGCTTGTGGCTGACCATGTTGGCTTACAATTGCCAATTGGAACAAATCACTGAGTCCCCAATCATGTTAATCTACTGCAGACAGGGTTAACGCATACAAATAATTAGTGCCAAAGCCATGGATTAAAGCTATATGTAAAAAATAAATACATTATTATTCCTTTTGGGAAAGCTGACATCCCTGCTAATTACATTATAGACAACCCCCCTCACTGCAGCACCACTAATATGTGATCTGGGTACTTAAGTTGATAGCAATCTGAACTTTAACCATCACATATCCAAAGTAGTAAGTAAATCCTTCTATGAGGCACTTCTTATAAGTAAAGGCAATAGATCTCTATCTAATGTTATAATTCCATTATACTTGTCCCTCATCAGATCAATAATTGAGTACAATGCTCCCTTTTGCATGCACCTCACCAGACAACTGCAACAACTGCAGAGACCATAGAGGTTTCTCACTAAGAAATTACAGTGTACACAAATCAAGTCTTACATGGAAAGACTGAAAGCTCCGTCACTGTATTCTGTCTCCTACAGATTGCTAAGGGATAACCTGTGCCTGGCTTACAGGACAGTCTCTTACCCGGCCCTGAGATACATGCTACACATTCATAAATCAAACTGCATGATGGTCACTTGCTCCTGGGATCTTAACCTAGCCTCTGACATTAACAAGCCATGCTAAAGAGACAGATACATCTCCTAGAGACTGCCACTTCTTGGGAACAAGCCCCACCCTGACCATCTTCAAAAGCAACCAAAATTAATGGATGGGTGACCACAAATTCACTCCTGGGGTGGCCCATGTCCCTACTGGATGAAGGAAGTCAGTATTTACTACCATAGACTCTTTACCTCTGCATACTTCGCTTACACAGCCACTGACAATTGGGGCAACTCGGGACAACTATGCCTAGGCTTGTAAAGGCTCTAGGGCCATTAGCCTAGAAACCTTCTATGAACATATGAACCTATGCATTATTGTCCTATCAGATTTTCTGGGAATCAAAGATTTTCATGCATGACAGTTTCCTTAGCCTCATTAATCAAATGTAGAAGCATTATCTTAACCCGGTAATAGCGTTACTTCCACTTGTGAGTACCTTGCCACTTGTGACAAATAATTAGTGAAACATAGAGGGTGTGATGGACTGTAACTGTGCTAAATAATCCAAATCCATACATGGGATAGTGGAAAAGTATTCATGATGCTATAGTAGATTCCTTGTCAAAGTTCCACAGTTAGAGTGAGTACCTCACTCATCTGTACTGTCAGTGAGTACCTCACTCATCTGTACTGTCAGTGAGCACCTCACTCGGCTCTGCTGTCAGTAAGTATCTCATTCATCTGTACTCAGTGAGTACCTCACTCATCTGTACTACCTCACTCATCTGTGCTATCAGTGAGTACCTAACTCATCTGTACTGTCAATGAGTACATCACTCGTCTGTACTGTCAGTGAGTACCTCACTCGTCTGTACTGTCAGTATGTACCTCACTCGTTTGTACTGTCAGTGAGTACCTCAGTCATCTGTACTACCTCACTCGTCTGTACTGTCAGTGAGTACCTCACTCATCTGTGCTATCAGTGAGTACCTCACTCATCTGTACTACCTCACTCATCTGTGCTATCAGTGAGTACCTAACTCATCTGTGCTGTCAATGAGTACATCACTCGTCTGTACTGTCAGTGAGTACCTCACTCATCTGTACTACCTCACTTGTCTAAACTGTCAGTGAGTACCTCACTCATCTGTACTGTCAGTGAGTACCTCACTCATCCGTACTACCTCACTCATCTGTACTGTCAATGAGTACCTCACTCATCTGTATTGTCAGTGAGTACCACACTTGTCTGTACTGTCAGTGAATACCTCACTCATTTGTACTGTCAATGAGTACCTCACTCATCTGTACTGTCAGTGAGTACCACACTTGTCTGTACTGTCAGTGAATACCTCACTCGTCTGTACTGTCAATGAGTACCTCACTCTGTACTGTCAGTGAGTATCTCACTCATCTGTACTAGCTCACTCATCTGTACTGTCAGTGAGTACCTCACTCGTCTGTACTATCTCACTCATCTGTGCTATCAGTGAGTACCTCACTCGTCTGTACTGTCAGTATGTACCTCACTCGTCTGTACTCAGTGAGTACCTCACTCATCTGTACTAGCTCACTCATCTGCACTGTCAGTGAGTACCTCACTCATCTGTACTGTCAGTATGTACCTCACTCGTCTATACTGTCAGTGAGTACCTCACTCATCTGTACTGTCAGTATGTACCTCACTCGTCTGTACTGTCAGTGAGTACCTCACTCGTCTGTACTATCTCACTCATCTGTGCTATCAGTGAGTACCTCACTCGTCTGTACTGTCAGTATATACCTCACTCGTCTGTACTCAGTGAGTACCTCACTCATCTGTACTAGCTCACTCATCTGTACTGTCAGTGAGTACCTCACTCATCCGTACTACCTCACTCATCTGTACTGTCAATGAGTACCTCACTCATCTGTATTGTCAGTGAGTACCACACTTGTCTGTACTGTCAGTGAATACCTCACTCATTTGTACTGTCAATGAGTACCTCACTCATCTGTATTGTCAGTGAGTACCACACTTGTCTGTACTGTCAGTGAATACCTCACTCATTTGTACTGTCAATGAGTACCTCACTCATCTGTATTGTCAGTGAGTACCACACTTGTCTGTACTGTCAGTGAATACCTCACTCATTTGTACTGTCAATGAGTACCTCACTCATCTGTACTGTCAGTGAGTACCACACTTGTCTGTACTGTCAGTGAATACCTCACTCGTCTGTACTGTCAATGAGTACCTCACTCTGTACTGTCAGTGAGTATCTCACTCATCTGTACTAGCTCACTCATCTGTACTGTCAATGAGTACCTCACTCATCTGTACTGTCAGTATGTACCTCACTCGTCTATACTGTCAGTGAGTACCTCACTCTGTACTGTCAGTGAGTACCTCACTCATCTGTACTGTCAGTGAGTACCTCACTCTGTACTGTCAGTGAGTACCTCACTCATCTGTACTGTCAGTGAGTACCTCACTCTGTACTGTCAGTGAGTACCTCACTCATCTGTACTAGCTCACTCATCTGTACTGTCAGTATGTACCTCACTCGTCTATACTGTCAGTGAGTACCTCACTCTGTACTGTCAGTGAGTACCTCACTCATCTGTACTGTCAGTGAGTACCTCACTCTGTACTGTCAGTGAGTACCTCACTCATCTGTATTGTCAGTGAGTACCTCACTCTGTACTGTCAGTGAGTACCTCACTCATCTGTACTAGCTCACTCATCTGTACTGTCAGTATGTACCTCACTCATCTGTACTGTCAGTGAGTACCTCACTCTGTACTGTTAGTGAGTACCTCACTCATCTGTACTAGCTCAGTCATCTGTACTGTCAGTGAATACCTCACTCATCCGTACTGTCAGTGAGTACCTCACTCATCTGTACTGTCAGTGAGTACCTCACTCATCTGTACTACCTCACTCATCTGTACTGTCAATGAGTACCTCACTCGTCTGTACTGTCAGTGAGTACCTCACTCCTGTCTACTGTCAGTGAGTACCTCGTTCATCTGTACTGCTAGTGAGTACCTCACTCATCTGTATTACCTCACTCTTCTGCACTGTCAGTAAGTACCTCACTTGTCTGTACTGTCAGTGAATACCTCAATTGTCTGTACTACCTCACTTGTCTGTACTGTCAGTGAATACCTCACTCATCTGTACTACCTCACTCATCTGTACTGTCAGTGAGTACCTCACTCATCTGTATTACCTCACTCTTCTGCACTGTCAGTAAGTACCTCACTTGACTGTACTGTCAGTGAATACCTCAATTGTCTGTACTACCTCACTCGTCTGTACTGCCAGTGAGTACCTCACTCATCTGTACTGTCAGTGAGTACCTCACTCGTCTGTACTGTCAGTGAGTACCTCACTCATCTGTACTGTCAGTGAGTACCTCACTTGTCTGTACTTCCAGTGAGTACCTCACTCATCTGTACTGTCAGTGAGTACCTCACTCATCTGTACTACCTCACTCGTCTGTACTGCCAGTGAGTACCTCACTCATCCGTACTGTCAGTGAGTACCTCACTCATCTGTACTACCTCACTCGTCTGTACTGCCAGTGAGTACCTCACTCATCTGTACTACCTCACTCGTCTGTACTGCCAGTGAGTACCTCACTCATCCGTACTGTCAGTGAGTACCTCACTCATCTGTACTGTCAGTGAGTACCTCACTCATCTGTACTACCTCACTCATCTGTACTGTCAGTGAGTACCTCACTTGTCTGTACTGTCAGTGTGTACCTCACTCGTCTGTACTCAGTGAGTACCTCACTTGTCTGTACTACCTCACTCATCTGTACTGTCAGTGAGTACCTCACTCATCTGTACTGTCAGTGAGTACCTCATTCATCTGTATTGTCAGTGAGTACCTCACTCTTCTGTAGTGTCATTGAGTAGCTCACGTGTCTGTACTGTCAGTGAGTACTTCACTCATCTGTATTGTCAGTGAGTTCCTCACTCATCTGTACTGTCAGTGAGTACCTCATTCATCTGTACTACCTCACTCATCTGTAATGTCAGTGAGTACCTCCCTTGTCTGTACTGTCAGTGAATACCTCACTCGTCTGTACTGTCAGTGAGTATCACACTCATCTGTACTACCTCACTCATCTGTACTGTCAGTGAGTACCTCACTCATCTGAACTGTCTTTCATTAGGAAGGACTTTTAAAACAGTAGATACACCAAAAAGCAGAATCCCAATCAGTTCTGTAAAGCTAACTCATGCTGTTGGACAGCTTAGAGATAATCCTCTCCAGTACTTCACTTGTAAAACCTGCGTTGCGTCTGGACTGGACAGCTAGTTTGTAGGGTTTGTACCTATGAAACTCTTACAGCAAGAAATCTGGACGAAGTCATAAGTAATGTGGAGACAAAAGCCCCAAAATAAAGACACATTTTAGATATTGCTCTTACAGACACAGGAGGTTGATAAAATAACAAATTTTGAAATTAGCATGAATTTTCTGTTGGTTATGAAGTCTGAAACTCAAATGTTTGTCCATTTTCTGACTTCAGTCTTCAATATCAGTATGCATACAATGAAAATAAATCTATTACCACCTGTAACATGATGTGCTGTGATGTAATTTATATAACTTTAACTTCAACATTTGATAGGGTCATACACAAAACACTGATCATAGGATTTTCAAGTTTAGATGTTTTAAACATTAATTTAACCTGTTGAGATATGATGATGCATTTATTGTATGAAATTTTTATTGATTTTACCGTAATTATTCGCATGTTTAAATCGTGCACCATTCAAAGTATGCTATGGCTTTAAGAAGTTTTTGGCGCCAATTTGAAAGTATTTAAAACGTTTTTTTAGAGTTTGTACTTTGTTCTGATGAAGCTCGTGTGATACGAGTGAAAGCGCTTAACCCTTGGTTAATAAAATATCTTGTGGATTTTAACAGCAGACTGGAATCGTTTCTCAGCTGTAACAGTGTGTAGTTTGTGAGTGGTTACTACGTGTATTTCTCATAACATTACAACAACTAAGTATTGATGTACTCTTGATAAAATGGATAGATTCATGGCTTACAAATAGGACATGGCAAATATCATGCAGCAGTTGGATATGTGAAATTTAAGGTTAAATGAATGGTGTTTCACAGGGTTCTGTGCTAGACCTATACTTGTTTAGACTGTATTCAGAACTATCTTTTTCATCTAAGGTGTTATAGAGTCTATATGCAGATGACTTGAAAATGGGTTAACTGATTACATGTGTTATAGACAGGGCATGTCTGTAAAATAACTTGAATACATTTACCATTTGAGAACAGGAGAATAATATAATGATAAAGACATTAAAAACTAAGCATATGGGGAATTGTGATACCTAAATTGAAAGGTTATTTAATACAGCACACAGTGTTTGAAGCTGTAGATTCATTTAAGGACTAAGGTACATGGTAGATCCAGCTATGAGTGTTTCTAATCATAACAATCATTTGGTGAATGATAATTATAGAACTATAAGTTATATAAACTCCCACACACATACAAGAAATCAGAAATGATGAAATCATTGTTAGTTACATGAAACACAAACTTGAGGATGGAATAGCAATATGCAAGTGATATTAGATAACAAACATAAGTAAACTGGAAAGAGTACATCCATGGATGTGAAAATGTAAATTATTATGAAAGACTAAAATATTTGAACTCATACAGTGTCTCATATAAATGTTTAAGGGGAGACCTTATTCAGATATATAGGGCATTTATTTTATTTATTTTACATTTGTTAACCGGGATAGTTCGTCTGGATGCATGCCCATTTTTAGCAGAGGCCCGGGGAGAAAATCTCCAAGGTAAAAAGAATACAACATTACATATTACAAATAGAATAATTACAGTGTTTACATACATAAGCAATTTAAACAAGTTCCACAGATTAGAGTTAATCCCGATTATAAATCAGGGTTAAGTTACATAGTTAAGCTGATTCACAGTTTTTACACATTCTAGAGGAGAGTTAGCCAGGCTTAATACATTGACATAGCCAGTTCAGTGCCAAATGTTGTTTGAGTCTAGTTTTAAATTGACTTAGGGTGGTAAGTAAAGTAATATCACCTGGAAGAGTGTTCCAGGATCTACCTACAGTGTTTACAAAGAGAGAGTCACTGGCTGAGTTATTAATTTTGCTAGTCTGAATTAGTAGTCTATTGGAGGATCAAAGCAGTCTAGAATTATTATAAGGGGTGATAATATTTTTTAGTGCAGGAGTATTGTCCGGATTATAGAGGATTTTATAGGCTATAATCAGTCGGTTATACTGGATTAGGCTGGGTAGTTCAAGCCACCCAAGCTGATTTAGATTAATACAATGATGAGTCCTAAAAGGCAGCCCAGTGGCAAACCTGGCAATGTGGTTATAGCAGATTGAGAGTTTGTTAAGGACAGACTTGTTTAAATTACAGAGCATAGGGGATGCATACAGAAGAGTTGAAAGAAGGTGAGATCGAACTATGGCAATTTTAGCTGGGGAGTGTTAGGAAGGCTTTTATTTTGTAAAGTGACCCTAGTTTTTTTATTTATGGTTTTGATAGTTTGATTAACATGTAGGTCAAATTTTAGATTATTGTCTATGATGACACCTAATAGTTTTGTAGATGGGTCAGGGGAGATTATAGTGCCATCATTTGATTTTATGGTAAAGGTGAAAGCGGTGGACCTACGTGTTGGTGAAAATAACAGTATTTTAGTTTTTTTGGGATTTAGGATCAGACGATGTTCAGAAAGCCAGTTTTCTATTGTATTAAAGGTGGTCTGGGTAGCTGACCATAACTCTATTGGAGATGTGGCCAAGCAAATCAGGGTAGAGTCATCAGCATATTGGATACAGCTGACTTTTGGGATAACAGTATAGAGGTCGTTGATGAAGATGGAGAACAGCAGGGGCCCTAGTATAGAGCCTTGTGGTACACCAAGGGTGTTAGGCAGGAGGTTAGAGAGTTTGTTTTGCCAGAGGACAGCCTGCTGTCTACCATTCAGGTAGATCTGAAACCATTAAAGGACTTTAGCATCTAGACATTTAGAGTCAGCTACCTTTGGGAATGTTTGGAGTTATTAAAAAGTAGTAAAAAATCATCAGACAACCTATGTTGAAGATTCTATAGGAATGAGAAGTGTGCTAATTGGCTCTCTGGGAGAGCAGCTGATGCATGGGATAAACTGCCAAATTGCATTAAAGCAAGCACTAGTTTAGATATTTTAAGATCAACCTGGATACGTTTTATGGAAAGAACTGTTTTGGTGTATTGGCAGGCTAGAAGGGCATTATTGCTTATATCTGAAATATTTGCATGCATATAATGATTTGCCATACCAAAATTTTATGAGAAACAGTCCAAAAATATGAGGCAAAAAATCTGGACATTCTGTAAAAATCTGGATGGTTGGGAGGTATGTTGTTTGTTATGGGACTGAAAATAAGACCAGACTACAGCTTTGTGTATGTTCAGTACAGAGACAGTCTTAAAATAATTAACAGAAATGACAGTAGCTGTAGTGGAATCTGACCAGATATTTCCTTTCAATGCATGTTTTATAGAAAAAGGCAATAGAATGACCCACATCTGCCTGGTGACATGTAGGCCTTGTCTCACTTTTGTAAAGGAAACAAACCACAAGTCATTTTTGTCCTGATGTCTTTGGTTATTTCCACATAGTATCTGAGCTGTTTATGCACAAAGAATATATTTAACAGTGCTTCTTCTTTGCTTTTCTGTTTCAACATACTGAATTATGTGAAATGTATCAGTCAGTTGTACTTGCTGTCCTTTTTGGGAGTACAGTAAATCTTAGTAAGAAGCAGCCACAGTGGTGCAGCTGTTAGCGTTGCTGCCTCACAGCAAGAGGTTCTCCGGTTCGATCCTTGGCAGGGGTCCCTTCTGTGTGGAGTCTGCATAACCTCCCTGTGGTCGCGTGGGTTTCCTCCAGGTGCTCCAGTTTCCTCCCACATCCCAAAGATATGCTGTAGGTGGATTGGACACTCCAAATTGGCCCTAGGTGTGTGTGTGTGTGTGTGTGTGTGTGTGTGTGTGTGTGTGTGTGTGTGTGTGTGTGTGTGTGTGTGTGTGTGCCTTCTGTGGAAGGTTGGGTGCCGGGCTGGCAACTCGACAACATAAAACTCCACTGCCAGTCATGAGTGAACAGGTGATCCACTGTGGCAACCCCTAACTGGGAAAAGCCAAAAGAAGAAGTGAATCTTGGTACTACCCTATTTGTTTTTGGTGACAATATGGAATGTATTTAGTAGTTGCATTTACTGAAACTGGAAATCAGCTTGTCCAGAGGTGGGAAAGTATATTGACAATTTGGATTCTGAATGTGACAGGAATTGATTAGATGATTGGTTGGACTTGATCACTGATGTATTGCAAAGCAGAATGTGTTATGTTTGTGAAATTATTAATAATGAATTCAGTATGCTGGTGTGCACATATACACACTAGTGTTGTATGATTTTTGCAATTTGCCAAGGTATGGTTAGATATTGTGATTCCTGTAATGTATTTAAAGTTATAATGTGAGCAATGGAAGAATAACCTTTTTTCCTAAAATGTAGCAACTTCAGAGATTCAATGACTGTACTTCTCTGTGTTGCTAATGACATCCAACTGCTTTCTAGTTACTGTACTCAGTTACTTTATGGTCTACCTTGTAGTGTTTTGAGAACTAACACACAGCAGTTGCATTTCCATATTTTTGCAAAGTTCTTGCATTAAAATGGTCAAGAACTGTGAAGTTGTTGAAAAATGAATGTAGAAGCGTCCCTAATAGAGGCTTCTAGAAACATTCTATAGCTAGAAATTAGGTAGAAATCCCCATTATATGAGAAAGACTGCAGCAAACAATTGACACAACACATACACTTTTTCACTGTAGAACTGGCAAGCAGAAGAAAATGGGGCATGTAAGTTTGTTGGCATCTCCTTCTGAGCCAAGTTCTTGCCTTGTTGTTGTGCATAGTGTTGCAACCTTGTGCTTGTAGATTTAAGCTAATGAGTGTCTGGGAAAGGGGACACTGATCAGTACTCTAAAATGTCACACAAGAGCTGTTATTTCAGGCCTGGTACAAGCAGGGAGGTTCACAGCCAGCCCTAAGTGCAGTGATCTATACTGCAGACTGAATACTCTGTTCAGAAGCATCTAATATGGCAACTGGTATAAGAGGCCACAATGCAAAGCAAGGAGTAGAAAGTCAAGTAAAAAACAACCCTGACTCCTGGGTATTTCCTGCTCATTTGTTGTATATTGCTGTTTGCATGTGGGCAGTTAACTGTGCAGGACAATCAAATGATGGACTCAAAAGTCTGGTGTTGGATTTGATTTATGGAAGTGGATGTATATAGTTAGTACTCGGGAACATAATTTGAAGAGCACCTAGAAGAAGAGACACGGTTCTCTAGGGGATAAGGATATTATCCCAGAGTTCTGCAGAAACAGAGAGAATAATCTCCAGTTACAGGTGTTGGACAAGCAGGGAGATTTGGCAGCACTGCTAAAGTTAGTGCCCTGCACAACAGCTGACCAGAAGACATTTGCAATGGCACTAAATATTAGCCACCATACAACAGAAAGGGGAGAGGCAGTTCTAGCATTCTGAACTTCATGATTTCTGGTTAATGCTGGGATTTGTTTTCTCTTCACTATCATTTCTACAGCCCATTCATCTATGTACCAGTGTGAAAAGTTTTCCTTTGTGCCAGGTAGTGGAAGTAAAATAGTCTAGGAGGATGCTGTGGTGAATAAATCAAGGAAATTAACAAAGGATGTGCAGGAAGAAACTGTTCCTGGGAAAAAAATGTGCATGTGAGGGGAGACTGAACTGTAAAAATAATGAAATTGTGACAGAGCTGCAATATATTGCTTACAGTATTAGCCCTGGGATAGTGAAGGTAGAGGTTATGAGGTGCTGTTTTACCGCTGATATATAACCAACAGGATTACTGACTGAGTACATATATTAGAAGTGGAGTAAATAAGCTGATAATACGTGGGTATAGATTGGTTACTTGGTTATAGATTGGTTAATCTGTACATTTTATTCAGTGGATTGTAGTTGCACTGCTTGTGAATCTCTTTCTGTTGAAACACAACGGTGTAGCATCTATGTAAATGAAGGTTTTACTACCATTCTTCAGTCTGTAAACATGATAAACCTTTGACTCTTAAAAGTGGAAACTGGGCCACCTGAAACGATGTAGATGGTAATGTGTAATCAAACAAGAAGGGGAGTTTGAAGCATGTTGAAATGCCAAACTGGTAGCAGAGGTAGAAAGGCACTGCTAAATGGGAATGAGAGGGACAATGCAGAAGTGAAATCAGTGAACCCTAGAAAAACAAAAGAAGACAAGGATGCAAGCACAGATGAGCTCATCTGGGATCACTGGGAAAGTAAGCATGTGCAATGCTGAGACAGAGTCAAAAGAATGCAAGAGCGCAGGTGTACGGACAGAAGATGTTGTGTTGGTAGAAAGATAAAACAGGAGTGAGAAAAATCAACTAAAACAACAAGTGAGACTCAATCATGTGAGCTGAACTACCAAATAGCTTTTGTGCAGTTATTGAAGGTGGGGCTTGGAAACTGCAGAAGAGTGTAAGGAAGATGGCAGGGGAGCGTTAGAGAAAGCCAGGAGGAATAGGAGTGAGTGAAACTGGGGATGAGCAAGAGTAAGGAGGAAACCATGAAACGGAGGAGGATTAGGATGGGAAAGAGGTTCATATGTATGGAAATCAGGAGTGCGGTCTGACTGATGGAACTTTGGAGGGGTGGGTATGGGATAAGCAGGCAATTTCATATGCTAGAATGTCAGACGTTGGGAAGCTTATGGTTCATTTGAGGCAAACTACTCATAAACAGAGGCCATATCATGATATAGTTATTTTTAAAGATAGATATGAAAGGGAATGGACTTAGAACATGGATGATAACATCAGACGTCATGGAAGTGGAAAAGGCAGGAAAGAGCAGCAGCGTTATAGACTGAAGTTAATAGAGAGTTGTTGGATAGCTACAGAAGTACATGGAGGTGTTTGTCCGGCAGAGCATGGAAATAGTTATCAGATGGAGAAAGAAGACAGGAAGAAGAGACAACTAGTTTGAATGAACAAGAGAGCTAATTAAGCAAGTGATAAGAGAGATAGGAAAAGAGTAAAAAAATTCTATACAGTGAAGAGAAAAAATAGATAGCCACAGTTGTAAAAAAAAAAAAAAAAGAGAGAGAGAAAGAGATGAAAAGAAATCTGAATATGGGACAAAAACTGTTGAAAGAACTAAGGATGGGAAAAGATATGTCGGGGCAAAAGATGAAATAAACTGCATAAGTAAGCGTTCTGTATAGACAGCAGAAGTAAGAAAGGGTATTAGCTTTGGAATGTGTATGGAGTAAACAGAGTATGTGGATCTTTGAAAAAATGACAACGTAAGAGGTAGGAAAGGAGCTGGCAAGATTGAAGGGAAGAAATTTCAATGATCAGAGAGACACCACAAGGGCAATGAGAGAGTCAGCAGGAGTACTTGGACATTGCTTTGTGACATTAAATGACAGTTGGCTACAAGGATGATACTAGAAGATTGGAGGTGGGCTATCATGGCATCCATGCACAAAGGGTAATAATAGGGGCACAGGAACCTACTGCAATATGAGACTGACTTCTGTGTCTGACAAGATATGATGTACGTCCATAGAATGAGTCTGCTAAATGAAGGGTTATGCACTCTGGGTACAAAACTGATTGATTACAATAAGAAATAGGTGGAGTTTAACAGTAAGGATCAGCTCTGATCCAACTCTACTTGAAAATTTGTACCTAAAACATACCAGAGGAAAGCTAACACAAGCTTGGGGTCCATGTTCTACAACTAAATATTGAAAGAATCAATACAAGTCAGCTATTGCAGTCCTTCAAAAATATACTCGATACAAATACGGAACACAGAAAAGTAACACTATGGTGTTATATGGCAGTCAGGCTACTTGAATGCCAGTGGAAGGTAAGCTTAACAACTGAACCTGTAAACCTCTAATAAGAAAGAGACTTGGGAGCATTGATAATGCCAAAACTGGACCATCATGAATTCTGTGGGCAGGCAGTAGCAAGGGCCAACAAAATGTTGAAATGTGAGACCCTAGCCAGGAGATAAAGAGGACGCCTTTCTATTATACAAAGCTCTGGTAAGACCACACCTGGAGTACTGACACTAGTACTGGAGATCATTCAATACAAAAAAGGTAAAAATGTTATTCAAGAAAAAAAAGATGCCCCACTGGAGACTGAAAAGCCTTTTAAAAGAAAACAAAAATGCCTCAAAAACTCCAGTCAGAGTGAATCAAAGAAAGCACTTTCATCTTATATCAGAATAACAAGACATCATCAGATTAATCATTAAAATTAATTACAAATTTAATGAAAAGCTAAAAACATAGCTCTCAACTTTCCATCTCCAAAATGTGGAATACTAGCTCTTATAATGTGGAGCAAATGGACAAAATGTGGAACACTTACTAACAGCTTACTAATAACTTCAAGTAGGAAGCACAAAACTGGTTAAAGTGTGTTATTTTATACATGTAAAAGGTTGTTTTGATTAATTGATATGATTCAGTATTATTTGCCTTGGATATAAGTTAAAAAAATCTTAATACTGAATGCATGACAGACCCTTTCAGTGTGGGACAATGAGGAATATTGATATTTTAAGACTCAGAATGAGGATCGTTCCTTGTAATGAGATACATTTGAGAAGTATGTCTAAAATCAGGTCACATTATAAAAACAACCAATAAAACTCACGCATAAGTGGCTTTCACTAAAACATTCAATTTAAAATGAATGACAATGTTTAATCGTGGTGGTATACAGGCATTTGGCGTATTTGCCATCTCTTCTCTTGTTAATCAAGAGATGTTGCAACCTCTTTATGCATTAACCCAAAATTCTCCTTTTAGTACCTCTCTGGCATCTCTGTCACTTGTAAAGATTGGAGTAACAGTAGCATTTTCCTAAAAGAAAGTGGTAGCTGGAGTCCACTGAGGTTTCTAAAAAAATGCCATCTATTAATCTGAGTCTGGAATAACCTATTATGTGAATTTTTTTGTGGGGGGGTGGGGGTTGGGAGGTTGAAATTCAGGACATTAGGTCCTGAAAGATTTTAACAGTGGGATATCTCTCAGTGTTATCATATTTCGGCCTTCATTAGCCATGGTATCTTTACTTAGGAGAAGATCCATTACTTTCAATCCTACAACCATAAAATTCCTTCATTAAATTAACAATCACCCTGAGTTTAATATCTTTTTGCAGGGAACTGTTGGTTATACACTACTGATCATTAAAATCAGTATACATGTTTAGGGCAGGTCTATCCATTCCATGGTGTGAACATTGGCTCTTGATGATGGTCATTGCTGATGTGGGGCCCTGACCCCATGAGCAAAAATGAGAAAAGGGGGATTATGGATGGATGGATGGATGGATGGATGGATGGATGGATGGATGAATAGAACATGAGGTAAAAAGAGCTCTTCCTTTTTATTTAGGATATAGCGTCACAGGTTTGAATAAAGTATAGAGGACCAGCGAAGGGACTAGTGTTTAATCTTTAATGAAGTATCTTTAACAGTCCATTGTTTTGTACAATGGCAAATGTGTCCATGACTGAGATTGCACCTTCCGGTGCACTAACCTAAAATATTCTTCTGCAAAGTGGTGATACTGTAATGGTGGGGCCTGCTCCTGCACTGATACCTGTGGCATGTCATGCATAGTGAAGTAGTGACCATGGAAAACAATGCAGCACATGTCATGGCCATCTTTACATCCCTTTAGAGTTTACTAGAAAAACATTGTTTCATTTTCGCATTGTTTTCTTTCTAGAGTGGGTCATTTGAGGGTTCTGCAATATAAAAAAAAGTCAGAAAATCTTTAACAGTTATCAACTCTTTCAGTTTTTATGACCTCAAGTGGAGCTATATTTTTTCTGGGTCCAACAGAGATTGTTGAAATGGTTTGAGACAAAATTCAGCAAATTTGTTTCTGTGACATGAGTATCATTTACTCACTCTACCAAATAAGTAGATACTGAGAGATATTAACTTGGAGTAGGGTTTATTTCTACTGTTGGGGCTTTCTGTGCACAGAACTGATTATGTGAAACTGATTTGGAGAACTGTATCTTGTCAAATTGTGCTTCATTGATTCATCATACTCCCATTCATTTCCTTAAGCTTATTAGAGAGCTTTTTCACCTTATTTGAAACATTCAGAAACATTTTTCACTTCAATGGCAGTCATAAAAGATGTATTATCCTTAAAATCATCAACAAATGGACTTTTTTAAATTTGTCACGTCTTCCTCTTTTTTGCCTTATATTTCCTTTAGTTTCCTTAAATTCCTCTGCCACTTTTGAGTTATCTTGCTCTTTATTATTTATTTGTTTATTTTATTTATTTTTTCTTTCTCTTTGGTACATAACCGTGACTTTTCCTCTTTGGTCTCTTTTGTCTCGCTCATGTTACTTTTTTCTGTAAAAAATGTGACTTTCAGTATTGTAAGCATTTTTATCTGAGATATCTTGTTAAATGTCTTACACTTTTCACATGTAGTGGTCCCAAGAAAGGAAGCACAGACTGTAGGGAACCATTTTATGGCCACTTTCTCCCAAAACATACAGTTATTCATAGACTTCAGTAAAGGAAGGAAGTCATTACAGAGTTTATATCATTCAAAATCAACTATACTGAGACAAGTGACTACTGAACAAATTTCTCTCAAAAGTGGCTCTTAATTATTTTCTCACAGTATGAAGAAATGCTACATTTTACAGTGGGATGCATGTAATAAAAGATACTAGACCATTTTTATGAGATGAGATAAAGCTATTTATTAAATAGAGCTGTGGTTTGTCCTTTAAGTTGGATATGGAAAGGCTATGTGGGCAAAATGGTTCTTATGTGTTGTCAAAATGTCTGATTCTCTGTATTAGCAGGAAAGTAGGTCAAAATAACTGACGTGTTTCACAAATAGAAAATTTAGTCAGCCAAACAATGATATGAAAGCACTGAGAAGAAATGAAGATGGGATGAGATAATTCTTTTATAAGGACACATACTAGCAAAGACTTTTGAGCAGCAAAATAAAACTGACATTTTCTCTCACACATGGGGTCTCACAAGAGGATTTTCAGCTATCTGAAGTATGGGTAAAAAATGACTAATGCCAGTGCACAAACAAAAATCTGCCACAAAGGTTACCTGTTTAGAAAGGTTACAGAGCTCTTCAAGGCTGACATGGTTGAAACTGCTCCTTGAGATGGCCAAATGGAGACAATATGCAAACTACTAGCAGCATTGTGTTTTGGTTGTGCAGTGAGGTACTATGAGACACACAATACCAGTGTCATTTCAGATAAGTACCTGTACTGATGGCAATCATGGTAAATTCTATGGAACACCCATCAGCAAAATGTCTGTAAGTCCTACAGGGTGACAACAGTATAAAAAGAGGGGTACAACACCCCATGATGTGTAACCACAGAGCACACCTGTTGTAGAAAGGAAACTCTGAAAACTGAATCTATCAGGAAGTGCACTATCCAGGGGATGTATCTTGAGGCACATACTAGAGAATACATGTGCAAAAACAAAGCATTGCACCCATGTACAAATGCACTTACACATAGCTTGGCACTTTGACTGCAGTATTAAACTAGCAACAGACAAGAAGCAATAAAATCGCACAAACACAACTAATGTATCTCTATAACAATCGACTTTTGGTAGCTAACTTGATAGTTTGACACTCCACATTTTCATATTCTGGAAACACTGAATCTGTCAAGTAACTCTACAGAGCAGTTTGTATGATTGCTTTCCTTTGAGTAATGTGCGCACTGTCAGTCATAAGCTGGTTGTAAGTGTAAAACATTTTCATCCATGGCTTCTGGATGTATCTTAATGTCTACTCACCCAGTTAAAAAAAACTGGAAATAAATTAACAAACAAATAAATAAATTAATAAATAAGTAAATATTTTTGGTAATGTTTTCTTGTGTTGTAGTACTACTCAAGAGAGTGTTCCCAGATGGTGTCATGTACAAGGCTTCCTACCATAGTGCCATGCAGATAATTAATTCTTTCAAAGCTTATCAGACTTACTCTAGTTCTGGTGTGTTATATTGCTGAACATTGGTACCACACTAATGTCATGCTTGGTGTCTTATATGTTTCATCACTGGTATTTATTTTCCTACCTGTCTATACTTATGCAAGGCCCTTACCTTAGAGCAACATCCACTTCTCATTGTCTTGATACACTATACACCACAAATTTTTTCTGAACATACCTCAAGAATATTTATAATATGTAATTGCTAAAATTAAAAATTTATACTTGACAGGCATATAAAAATGAGCGTGGGTTGGGAGGGTGGCCTAACGGTTAAGGTGTTTGCCTTGCAAACACAAGGTGCAGGGTTTGAGTCTCACAAGGGATAATTGGCTAAGCTTAAAATGGCTTGCAAGGGCAGTTAGCTTAGTACTAATCTATGAACCTATGAACATGGTATGTTTAAGCTGTGATTATATGCTCACTGTCATTGTGAAATGTAATACTGAGTAACCCAGATGCCTAGAAAGCATCCCCTGTCATAAAATGTGTGTAAAATCATTCTAAATGCATTAAATGATATTGGCTGCAGAAATTACCAAACATAATAACCTACTGTAATAGTGACACAATGACAAATGTAAGGCATTGCAGCTGTACCACGCTATACCCAGATTCGCATGGAGACAGGAGAAAATAAGCTTTTCTTGCACAGGTTTCTGTGTTACAGTGTAATCAGATAATGTTAAAACCTAAGTGAAATTCCACAGCATAAGGTGCAATATAGAATTAGCACATATGCAAGTAAGAATTATTTGTTTCAGTCATGACTAAATACAGTCCAAGTTTAAGAAGCAAGGCTGCTCAGCGCATATATAGGCCAGTTTGCAGCTTGTACTGATGCACTGGTCTCCCACCCATAATATGCTTATGGAAATACTGAGGTTCAAGGTAGAGGTAAATAAATTGAAGTATGTGGTCTCTTAGTGTTAGCAAGCAGTTCTGCAGAGTGTGGTTTCTTAGCAAGCAGTTCTGCAGCATATGGTCCTTTAGCAAGCAGTTTTGCAGCATGTGGTCCCTCAGCAAGTAGTTATGCAGCATGTGGTCCTTTAGCAACCACCTCTGCAGTGTGTGGTCCCTTAGCAAGCAGTTCTGCAGTGTGTGGTCCCTTAGCAAGCAGTTCTGCAGACAGCTTATGAGTAGGAAAAAGGAAGACAGAGGGAGAGGAAGAGACGGGGCTGTTTATCTACACTGTGCTTTAATTCTCATCCCCCATGCATCACATTTAGCTCATGTCTCCCTCTATGTCGGGTACTCACACTCATGGTCCTTAACACTTTCTGCTCTATATTATTCCAGCCTCACAACCTACCATTGTTCAAGATGTTTTATTTTTCTGTCTGCATGAAGCATGACTCTCTGCCCCTTGCTAATTCTTTAGTCCGCACTTTCAGTTTCCTCATTTAGTACTTTTAATGTGCTTTGCACTGGTTAGCGGCCCTCTTCCTGACTGGACACCATTTCATTTTGCTTTGGAAATGTGCACATTTCAATTCCTCTGCAAACAATGATTCTGATTATCAAATTCAGATATGTGTGTGTCTGTGTGTGTGTGTGTGTGTGTGTGTGTGTGTGTGTGTGTGTGTGCGCATGCACTCTCGCACGGGCGTACGTGCATGCATGAGTGTATTATGCATATTGCATGTTTTATTCTCCTTAACAATGTGCCACTCATTCACTTCTTTCTTCATTATTCTGCAAAAAGAAAACACTCAAGGGAAGTACAGAATGGAAAATTTAGAGAATAAAGCGGAAGTTAATATTTAATATAGGTAAAACTTATTTTGTTTTTAATGCAAAATATGTTTTAATTTGTAAGAAATAATTGTTAGTCTCTTGACAAAGATGATTCAGAGAAGGCACATCAGTTGCTGACTGACAGTTGTATTACAGCTGCAAGAAAGAAAAAAATATCTATATCTATCTATCTGTATAATTGATTTACAGATGTATTTGTTCTTTCTTTTTTTTTTTTGCTGTTTTAGTAACCATATAACCTAATGTACATTTCCATGTTTTGCTATGATCAGCAAGAAACATAAAAGTTATACAAGTACTTGAAGTTTAAATCACTTGCCAACATTATAGTAAGGTCAGCAATCTCTTGCACCCTCTTTGAATGCTGCTTCTCTGGTTGAAGTAACAATTGGATAGGTTATAGGTTGTGATCATGATTACTTCAGACTGTTATGACATAAGTAGTACAGTTACAAAACTAAAGTTCTGGGAGTTTTGGGTGCTTGCCCCCACATCAGGGGTTGCAGGAGGCTTGCTCTCCTGCCTAAAATACTTAAAAGCATTTTTTGGGGCCATTTTTATTAGGGAATATAGTTTGGGGATTCTGATTCTCAACAAGGTCTAAATAATCCAGTCATAGTAGAAGCAATATAATCATATACGAGGACATAAAGAAAATTCAAGGGTAGGAAAACAGGTTTTGTGTACTATAACTCTTCCATTAAAATCCATTGATGCCACACAGACAATGAGTTGTGTTATTAATGTTAAAGCCATCATCTCTTTTACAGTCAGCCTATCCCATTATTGTTAGCTACAAAGCACGGAAAATTTTTAAATGCTGCGATTTGGTATGTTACGTGTCTCAGAACATCCTTCACAGAAGAGCAGCTATAATCCTGTGCCTTTTAACAATAACACCCTGCTACATGAAAAATCTAATTACTCATAGTATTCCAAACAAAACAGGGTACCCAAGCATACCTCTCAGCTGTCCAGATTTTCACAGAATATCCAGATTTTTGCTTCATATTGTTGGCCTTTTTATTATAAAATTGCTTGCTAATGCAAAACTTGCTATTCTAACAATTTTCCAAGTCTGTAAGAGCAGTATTTAAAATGAGGCCCAATTTCTGGGCTTTTGATCCCCATTAATTTTTGATCTGTACACACTGCTTGTGCTAAGAGGTTGAAAGGTATGGACCCGTGCTGCTAATTATAGATCTACAGATAACTACTACATGAAATAAGTAAGCAAATTTTTTTTCTGAATAAACATTGTAAAATATTGACATCTCTCACACACTCAAATGCTGCACACATACCTTACCACAACCATTTTGACCATTTTAAGGCCTTTTGTACCTCATTTGATTGTCAGCATGGAAACCAGAAGTAGCTTCAGTGTGATCATTTCTAAAAAACATTTATTTTAGTAGAACATTTTTCCAAATGATGTAGCAGTGCATGCACACTGCATATTGAGATTAGTTCTCACAGCAGCCATTTTAAAATGCAATGTTATTTTTCTGCAAGTAGCATGCTGATAATATGCATAATGCTTAGTCAAAAAGTGCATCAGTACTTTTATAACAACCCCTCCACACACACATGCACACACTGCCCATTGTTTGCATTTATCATTATAGCCTTTTTTTCCTGTGCATACACAGTTTATGATACAGAACTATGTATTTTGAAAGTTTTGTCCCTAAATACTATGTCAGAGTTATGGCTCTGTGTTTATGTTTGGTTAATATTGCCATAAAACTTTGCCAAGCTGCAATAATTTAACACAAGATTTGCAAAATGAGACCTGCAACACATGCTGCAGTGCTCTTGCACCTGCTGTATTCATGTTCGGTGTTTTGTTGCCTGAGTTTTACCACTCTCACCTAAATTCATGCTCTCTGTGTATTATCCAGGGTCACCCCTCTTCCCAACTTCATGTTAAGTTCTTCTCGATCAGAGTGAACCTACTCACCCCCCAAATTTATGGGCAGTGCTTATTGTCAAATGTCACTACCGCATCTCCTGAATTCATGCTTACTGCTTGCTTCCCAGGGTCACTGCCTCCCATTTTCCAAATATATCAGCTTTGTTTTTTGTGCAAGGTTGCCCTCCTCATCTCCTGAAACCATGTTTCATGCTCATCCTATTAAGGGTATGGCATGGTTTTTGGGGCCCCACAACTTGGGAATTTGTCTCTGATCACCAGTTATTGCCTTTGTGTTTTTCATATTTTTCCGTTGTTCTTTTGGGTTTCCTTTGAGTACTCTGGTTTCTTCTGATCCTTTATTTTGTATTCATTGTGTGTTGTTCAAGATCATCCCCTACCTCCTGAGTTCATCTTCTATGTTTATTGTCCAAGGTTACCTTTTACCTTGCGAATTCATGTTCAGTACTATTAGATATTTAGGGGCACTGGAGTTATTCCACAAAAAATGCCACAGTGGAGCAAAGTACCAGTGGAAATAAAACCATAAAATCCAAAAGACTTCCAAAAATCCACAAGGTAAACCAAGGCAGATGTGATAAAAACCAGTTTAATGAATTGTAAGCACTTTCATGCTCTCCTGAGCACTTCTTCAGACCATATAAAAAATACAAATTCACATACACTACTTATAAAATACATAGCATTTCAAACTAACCTATCACAGAATAAAATCACTTAAAGAGTCTCCACCTTTTAAGAAAGGTTTTTAAAGGGATAGAGGTATTCAAACCTGGTGGTGTTTTGCTGTGTAGCCTAATAATCCAACTGCTCTCTTGCTGTTCTAGAATGTTATTAAGATCTCCCAGTCTACTGCCAGGCTTAAGTTGTTCTAAAACTCTAAACATAAATGTATGTGTAGAGTCTGTGTCCCTCACATGACAGGCTAGGGCATTTGTTGAATCATTCTTCCTAATAGCTAATAAATGCTCACGTATCCTTTCCTTTATTTGTCTCTTGGTCTTTCCTACGTAGAAATTTCGACAAGATAAACAACTAGCTAAGTAGACCACATATGTACTACAGCAATTGGTATAAGAATTACTAGTGTATTTAAAATGTGTGGTTGGATGTATAAAACTAGACGCTGTATCAATGAATGAGCAATAATTGCATTTGCCACTATGTGTGGCAAATGCAATTATTGCTCAATGAATGAGCAATAATTGCATTTGCCACACATAGTGGTACATCCATTATTTATAGAACTACGTGAATTGTTATATTTATAGCATAGCATCTGTTTAAGATTGCGCTTGTTTTTAAAAGCAAAATTTGGTCGTGGTCCTACAACCTGGCTAATTTTTTCATGTGACATAAGAATAGGCCAGTTTTTCTTGATAATGTCACAAAAAGCTCTACGATCACTAGTATAATTCATCGTAAAATTCGCTAGATGTTCATTGGATTGTTGTGTATTCCCATTGTGGGAAACTGAATTATTTGCATAGAGAAAAGGACATGCATTCGTGGGTCTTAATTCAGTAACCTCACGTTCCATTTGATCTATCTTATTATGTTTATAACCTCTGCATTTAAATTCATCCTTTAACTTAGATAGATCTGCATCAAAGACCTCTTAAACACTACCTAGTCTGGACATCCACATGCCCTGGCCCTTCAGTACGTTCTTAAAAACCCTCTTCGGATGCATACTATTCCTGTGTAGGGTGACATTTACCCTACATTCTTTCCTGAACATACGTGTGGCTATTTGGCCATCTAATGTCTTATATATCTTGACATCAAGGAAATCTATGGCAGTATATGAATGGTGATGGGTAAATTTAAGAAAATCGGTGGTCATATTCAAATATTGTACAAAATGTGGTATTAATTCATGTGGCCCTTGCCAAAGAATAAAAAGGTCATCCACAAACCTTTTAAAAAAGGCTATATATTTCCTATATGTATGTTGACTGAGCATATATTTCTCTTCCCAACCACTCATAACCAAATTGGCATAACTGCTGGCGTAGGGGGTCCCCATAGCTACCCCCTGCCATTGCCAATAACACTGCCCATTGAAGCAAAACAAGTTATGTTCCAATATAATGCTAAGTAGGCCACACAGCAACACATTCTTACTATCAGTAAAACTGCCATCTCTTTTTATAACATCATGCAATATTTTCAAACCTTGTACTGGAGTTATTAATGATGTGTCTCCCATCTCCAAGATCTGTGGCCTATCTTCATCCTCAATAATTTTCTTGGTGTTTTTTGTGTACTACATCGTGTGTGTTACTTCTAAGAACTCTGGTTCCTTCTGCCTCAAAAAAGCCTGATGTTTGACTTATGTCAAATTGTATCTGCATATACCCCTAACCCATTCTTGCTTGTGTCATGACTGGAAAGAATCCATGAGATCATTTATGCACTTATCATGTGATTGAGTAAATAAAATATTATGTAAAAGGCAAGGGGTTGAACCTATAGTTCACTGAGATTCTCTACTTCCATCCTACTCAGAGACATTCTAATAGTCATACAAAAGGACTGCAGAAAAAATAATAATTGTTTATCTGCTGTGTCAGTCATTTTTTTAATGACAACAGATGTTCTGCATTGTATTTACTGTTGGACTCATTACTCCTGGGAATCCTGTTTGCAAGACGCTGATGCCAGGCCTTTGCTTTACCTTCTCCCTTCTAGCTTCAGCCAGCTCCCTTCCACTCCAATGCCATGACATCAGTGCTGTAAGAGAGGCATCAGCTAATTCCATCTTCATATATTTCTTGCTGTACTCCATTTACATTTGTATATTGATAAAAGCATCACTGATATGGAGTATTGGTCTGCTTCCAGAGTTTTCTGATAAGTACCCCACAGGGGGAATGTTTTCTTACCTTATTAGAAATTATATTGCATTGCTGTGAATTTCTATGAGGGATGCTACTACAAAGTTGTTTTCCCCAAAAAGATCAATGCAATGAATGTGGCAATCATATTCTTCACAATGATATTAATAGCCAATGCCCTTTTTTGATTAGGCCCACAGCATGTTTTGTACAGCTATCAGCATTCTCCAAGTTTTACCCCATGAACTATCTGCCATAGAGCCAAATCCCTCTTGGGATGCACCTAGTTCTATGCTGCCTTAGTGTCAGCCAAAACCTCTGAGAACCTCCTTCAGACGTGCAAGCATGCCAAAAAGTGCCCAATGGGGAAGAAATGGGAAACCAAAGACTGGTTGAGTGAATCTAAAGGCCCAGCAACACTGGGATTAGAGAGGCACTTTTAGAGCCCCTGTCTTTTAAGTAAGTATAGCCAAGCCTCTGATGTAAACCATCTGGAGATTGCAATGCCACTGGCTTTAGGCATGTTCTCCAGGACTAAAACCAGTGGGTCCCCAGTCAGCTCTGAGGCATCTGCAATCAGTGTCTGCTTTTTATGAACAAAATGATGGGAAGTTTGCATTTCCTGTTAGTCCAACAGGAAGTTCACGGAGACAAAGTTTAGGTCCTTAGCATCTGCCTGTGTACTAAGGCCTCTAAAAAGGCCCCACTGAAAATCTTCGGCCCAAAAAAATGTCAAAGTTGAAGCTGTCATATACAGGCTTTCTTCAAATCTTCACACAACCCACTATGCAGAAGTCTTTCAAGGACTTATTCCAGATGGTTCATGATTTAATTTGTTTTCTTAAAACCAGGCAATCAATTCTGGAAATTCCAGAGGTGGTGGGGGTGCCTTCTAGAAGAGAAGGATATACTCTGCCTCTGAAGAGGATTTGGGTACTCTGATGTAGTGGCAGATGAGCTGGTTTATGTGGATCAGATTCCCCCTTCGTTTTATGAATTATACACTGGTGGTGTCCTATCATCTGTTTCACCAAAAGATGATCTCTCATTTGCAGACATCCTTCATAGGATGAAGGAGGAATTCCAGTGGGATGCCAAGGAGGACTCTGATGTCCAGCTGAAATATAGAACATTCATGGGCCACAGAAAATATGGTGGGGGACATAGGGTCTTACTCAAGATTGTTTCTAGTGCTGAAAAAAAAGGTACGTGGAGCCCATCTAAAGACAGCTCCCTAGGATTCATAAAGGTTATCACTAAGAATACACTAGTTATGCACTTTTGGTATTCAGAAACATCCCTACCACATTGCATGTACTGTATATTCACTCAGAAAGGCTATACTAAGTGTACACTTAGTGCACACTTAGAGGTAACCATTATGAGTCCCAGTGTTTTGGAGCCAGTTCAGAACATTGCTAAGTATTTCTCCTGTGAGAGAAGGCAGTTTACTACTGTTTTTGTCATTTAATCACTACTGGGTTTACTGTTCTGATTGGCTACTGTATTTTTCTCTCTTGTTATTTATTGCTCTGCTTTCCATGATACTGCTGTCCTATTGGCCAGACTGTTCTCAGTTGTGCAGTTGAGCACTACTGGCATCTGATCTGTTCTACATATAGTGGGATTTGACTCTATGTCACTGCCTTATAACACTAGAGAAACACTTTTTTATTTTATTTATTTATTTTTTCCATTTACCATCTGAAAACAACCAGTTTTGCTGAGTTCACTGTTTTATACTAACTTGGTGAAACCTGAACTAACTCAGCACTTGTTGGCCATTTTTGAAAATGGTTAAATAGTTATATAGCGACAGAGAAGGCAATTTACTGTTCTTCTGTGTTACTCTCTACTGGCTTCACGCTAAGTTGAATTTTAATTGACTACTGTATTTTTCTCACTTGCTATTTCTATCTCTGCTTTGCATGTCCACACTGTCTTTCTGGGTGGAGTGTGTTGAGCTGTGAAATGCTGCCATAGTTAGTGCTGTACATTATTTGGTGGGTACATTTTATTTCATTTCAACTGGCATGACAAATTCATTTTTGTTCTTGTTATTGACTAGAGTGTTCACTTGAGCTTTCATTGTTATATTATTGGTCTGCGTTAAGAGTATTGCCACAGGGCTGCTATTTGTTGTTCTTAGAGGAACTCTGTGTGGTACTTACAGTTCTGTTGCTCCTGCTGCTGCTGTTGTACCTCCTGTGTTATTAATCACACTGTTACATTTACGCCTGTTATTTACTACTGCCCTAGATAGTGCCTTGGTTACTGAGACCTTTTCTGCTTAAGACTGTGTCCTACTTTTGACTGAATTTCTTGTAACCTTATTGTCTAGTACTGTCATTGCTGTTACCATGGTGATCATGATGACCTCTTGCACTTAACTAACCTACTGACTGTATATCTGGTGCACTTATCCTTTTACAAAATATAGACAGACATGGCAGAAATAGACTTGTATCCCTTCTACTGGCAGCCTTATTGCATTGGATATCTTGAAGCATTGCATGAACTGTCAGGTGCTCACAGACAATGCACTATTACTTAATATACATGAAACAATCTTGGAGAGGTATAAGTAGTTACACAATATGGACTCCGCCCTCTCACCAAATAAGTTTATCTGTGTGCACCACTTGATTTCACACGCTACTCTATACTGACATAATAAACCAGCATATGCTGAGGTTGTCAAAAGGTCAGTTGCCATGCTTCCCATAACCAGGAAGACAACGCCTCAGTAGAAATCTACAAACACACCAGATGGGTCCGTATGGTATCAGAGTGTTATAATAGGATATTGTGTGAATGTAAATGCAAAAATTGTATTAGGACGTTTTATTTACTACTGGTAAGACTGCATAGAAAGGTACTGGACTTAGATGCGCAACTTATTCGGGTGTTGTAGCTATTAGGCATACCCAGAAGCAGCAATTAAAATTTGTGTCATACTGTTAAGGTCAGCCAGTTCACATAATAATCATTATCAACAAAATAATTCTCAACCTCCCATCTCCAAAATGAGGACCACCAGCCATCATAATGTGGAACTAATGGGCAAAATGTGGAACACAAGCCATCATAATGTGGAACAAATGGGCAAAATGAGGAACACCAGCCACTGTAACATGGAACAAATGGGCAAAATGAGGAACACCAGCCATCATAATATGGAACAAATGGGCAAAATGAGGAACACCAGCCATTGTAATATGGAACAAATGGCCAAAATGAGGAACACCAGCCATTGTAATATGGAACAAATGGCCAAAATGAGGAACACCAGCCACTGTAATGTGGAACAAATGGCCAAAATGAGGAACACCAGCCATTGTAATATGGAACAAATGGCCAAAATGAGGAACACCAGCCACTGTAATGTGGAACAAATGGGCAAAATGAGGAACACCAGCCATCATAATGTGGATCAAATGGGCAAAATGTGGAACACCAGCCATCGTAATGTGGATCAAATGGGCAAAATGTAAAACACCAGCCATCATAATGTGGAACAAATGGCCAAATGAGGAACACCAGCCATCATAATGTGGAACAAATGGGCAAAATGTGGAACACTTACTAGTGGCTTATTAACAACTTTATCTAGGAAGGTCAAATGATGGTTAAACTATGCTGGTTTTACTTATAGAAAAAGATCTTTTAATGAATTAATATGATTCATTTCTATTTACCATGGATATCAGTTAACAAAATTCCTATCACTGAATGTGTGACAGATCCTTTCAATATGGAACTTCAAGGAACATGAACTTCTTAAGACCCCAAATGAGGTATGAGGTACACTTGAGAGGTATGATCAGCAGGAGTAGTGTACTTATATGTCATATCCCTGTCTGTCACATATTAATCAATGGTTTCTTGTATTACTATAAGGCTGCCCACTACACACTGCATCATTCATATTAATTGGTGGTTTCTTGTATTACAATAAGCCTGTCCACTACACATTGCATCATTCAATCTAACTATGTGGCCATAGATAGTGATTCTTGGGATTATTACATTGTATTGAAAAGTTAGTTCATTAACACTTAGCATATTTAACATTATCCATGTTCAAACCTGTAACTGGACTGACTTTTTGATCAGTTCAACATAACATAGGTTGACTGTCATGATGCTTTTGAAAATTCCCTGTTTCAGTCCAATACTATTCTTATTAGCAGCATCTTTATAGGTATATGGTAACATTTGAGTAGAGGATTTAATAGTAGCGTCAAGATACTATTTAACAGTTGCAATCATGGCTGCAGAGGCAAACTGGTTTACTGAATTCTTTGCTGAATTCACAAGACAGTCCCTTGTTGCATGCATTCCTCCAACTCCCTGGTGCTAGTGCTTCATCTGGTAACTTTAACATATGTGTTTGGGTCCTTCTGTACATCTGCATAGCGTCTCCCTCTAACATATAAAATCTCAGAGATGGATCATGAGGAAATTGTTTTGGCTTGGATCTGTCATTGCTGTCCAAAACTCTGCTCTAGATTCATTCTTTATTCTTTCTTTTTCTTTTAATAATGGCAGTCATGTACTCCTCTGTCAAAGATCTGTTTCTGTATCATCATCTCCTTTGAAGGAGCTCATAAATAAATAATAAATAAATAAAATATTCCCGAATTAGATCCTTAACTGAGTAGCAGTGATGACCTTATAACCTTTAGACAAGAGACTGTGATGTCTTCATGTACCAGATGCATTGCAGTATCATCTGTATTAACAGCTTTGAATTCCTTCAGTTTTTCAGCTGTAACAGATAGGTGAGACACACCTCATAACATTTCAAAATCATCTTCTGGAAGATATTCTTTATATTCACTGAGCACTGCCCTACAAGAAGTATTTAAATAT
The DNA here is from genome assembly GCF_019279795.1 of Protopterus annectens. Taxonomy (NCBI): domain Eukaryota; kingdom Metazoa; phylum Chordata; order Ceratodontiformes; family Protopteridae; genus Protopterus; species Protopterus annectens. The sequence continues at coordinate 1,760,363,336 of NC_056743.1, forward strand.
GCATACACTTTTCTGATGTGTACTGCACCTTCAGATCATACATTTAAAACATTAACACCGTCTGGTACCCCATAATGGAGTCATATATAAACTCAATGATCTGAAGATAAAGTAAGCTGCAATAGCTTGATTCCACACTTGGCTCCATGTTTGTTTGCAGCAGGTAAGAACAAGAGTACTCCTGTCCTCACTACACCCCCGACCCCCCTATTACCAGTGGTATTCCTGAAGGATCTATCCTGACACAATTCCTTTTTTTTAGTATATTTTTTCAGATGTCAAAACTGTCCTCAATGTCTGGGTTGCTAACTGTTTATATGACTGTAAACTTGCATGTCTTGTCATTCGCAGCAATGCTACCTCTTTCAAACAGCACTTTTCATTACACATGAATGGTGCCGTAGAAATTAACTTGTCTTTATTTTCAAAGAAAATATATACTTCTGACATTTAACACCCCCCCCCCCAGATAGCTTTATAAAATACTGTTGAGCAACAAGCCCAAGCTGACAAAAGAAGAGAGGATGGCACAGTGGTGCAGCGGTAGGTGGTGTGCCTTCTGTGTGGAGTCTGCATGTCCTCCCTGCATTCGTGTTGGTTTCCTCTGGGTGTTCCGGTTTCCTCCCACAATACAAAGACATGTGTCTGGAGTGTTTCTCCCTGGGTCTCTGCTGAAAATTGGCTTTTCTCCAAGTTGGACTATCCCGGTAAACAAATGTTAAATAAATAAAGCGACCTTGGAGTTTTTATAAATGCTGATCGTTCATTTGATGCCAATATTGCTGCTGTCATTCGCAAAGCATATAGAGTTGCCAGCATGATCTGTCATGGTGTTGAAAGCTGTGCCAGGAAGGTAATGGTCCCCCTGCATACAGCTCATATTAGATCAATTACAGAAAATGGTACCCTGCTCTGTAATTTAGTTACATGGAACCTGGTGGAGCTGGAGGAAGTACAAAGATTCCAGTCAGAGGACTTCATGATTTGTCTTATATTCAAATAATTACATCTCTTCTCTGTATCTTACTACCTTCATAGATGGTTTAATATCATCTATACCATGAAATCTCAAAGATTCCTACACCTATGGAATAGACTTCCACTCTCAATTAAATTCAGCCCATCAATCCATACCTTCAAAATGGAACTGGATGATGACCAGTATGTTCAAAATTGCAATGCAAAACCCTAAGATCCTTAGTGCCAATATACCTTGAACTTGTTTACCAAATCTATGACCATATCAACCTATAGGATTATAAAAAAATCCATCTATTCATGTACTGTGCATAAAATGTTTAGAGAAAAGAATATCTATCTTAGCATAGCTTGTGTTATATTTTAGAGTTGCAGCTGGGCTGTAAGACTAAATCTGCATATAGTCTGTGGATGAATACAATACCTGTTCAGGTCATGCCTCAGTTTTAATGCACATGTTGTGTTTGCATTTCTAAATGGTTTATATTTAGTATTTAATGTTACTCATATTAATCCAATTTGAAAGTCTGTATTCATATTTTCCTTTTGTTTTGCTTTTTTCTTAATTTTGTTTTTTGGGGTTAAATCTGTATTTGGAAGTTACTTCTTTTGAAGACTAGGTGGCCAGATCATGTAAACTGAGCACACGCACTTCACTTTTCTGAAGTAAGAAGGACAAATACTTGACTATTTTTGGCAAAAAAACTAAATTTGAATTGCTTTATGCAATGTTGGCTTCATGGGTGATGGAGGTATGTGGATTGCTTACTTTCACATAAAACACTAATTTTGGACAAATGATTGTCTATAATCTCCTGATAGTAGGTTGGCACGCTCATGATAAAAATGTTTGCCATTTTTTATGAGGTCCATATATTTACCCTGTCTAAAAGTGATATACTATGTTGAAAGTAAGCACAAATTGATGTAACTCAATCAGACTGACCTCGGAACATTTCAAACATATGCACCAGATTATAATAGGGGTGAACTGGGTGATTGCCAGGCCCACAGTGCTAGGATGACCCACATAATGCCTTTAAGGTAGGGGCACTTTTCTTGTGCTTATTTGTTTAAGTAAAGGAATGTGGCAATAGTATTTCTTTATTTTAAAGTAATTAAATAAATGGCCAACATTACCCTTATTCAAAGCAGCTGTTACTTTATATGAGGCAAGTACTGCACATCAGATCACCAGTTTGTAAGCTTTTGGCTACCTGATATTCCACATATGAAAACACAGAGAAGTAATCCCATGAATATTAAATGGATGGCAACGTGGACAGTTGCCACTTATTGATTAAACAAGAACCAATACCCAGTATTTAATCTTGGTGGGCAAGCAGCTATGGACAATGGGTGATTTTAAGTTTGCAATGCTAGTACTGAAATAGAGTAATGTGCTGTGGTTCATGAGCAACTGGATGTTTGTATGAAACTTGAGTTTCCTGAAATAAATTACTGTGCTCCCACTTATTTTATTTGATTTATTTTACTCCAGCCAGACATCTGAAATGTACACAGACAACAAAGTAGCTGCAATTGTTGGTTGTAGGAGTTGTTTGTGGAAAAGACTGATGCCTTTTGTTCATTATTTTGACTTTGCAGGACTAACGTACTTTGTGTGAGGCAAGTTGGTTTACTTTACTGTGACTACAGTTTGTGTGAAACAAAGATGAAATACATTACAGTTTCCATTATGTTTTATTACAAGCAGATGCCTAAAGTATACATAGTTAGCTGAATAAAGTGACTATAACTGCTATATGCTAGGCTTTCTGTGGATGAGATTAACTTACTCTCTTCTTTGCTTAGTTTAAACAATCATTAACCTTGCTTTGCAAGACTAATACATTTGTATGTACTAATTGGAATAGGTTACTATGGGGGCACACTGTATTTACTTTGGCTATTATTATTATTATTATTGTTGTTATTATTACCACAATCAAACATCTGAGTCAGACACAATCAAAAATGTGGCTATAATTGCTGGGTACAAGGGTAGCTGTGGATGAAAATGACTGACTTCTGTCATTTACTCATTAATATGGCTTTTTAGTACTAGTGCAATTTGTGTGAAGCAAGTTGGAATACTTTATTGTGGCTCTTTGTGTGAAACAAAATGGGACCATTATCTTTATCACAGACAGATGACTGAAGTATGCATGGTCAAAGCAGCTATAACTGCTAGGATGGTGAAGGATTTTGTCTGTGGATTAAAAAACACTTTATTTGTTTAATTTAAACAATTATTAATTAGAGTTTGCATGAATAGTTTGCATTTCTGTAAAGTAATTTGGAATACTTAATGTTGCCTACACACTGCTATTGTGAAAAAAATTGACGTTATTGTTATTATTGTTATTATTAGTAGTAGTAATAGTAGAAATAGTGCCAGTATTTTAACAATAGTTTGACATATGTAATATGTCAACAATGTAGCTAGAATTGATGGGTACAGAGGCTGTCTGTGGATGAAAATGGTAACACTACTGTCATTACCATTGACTTAAACAGTCATTGGTCTGGCTTGGAAGGACTAATATGCATTTTTTTGAAGTAGGTTAGAGTACTTTGCTGTGGCTGATGTTTTACTGCAATCAGACAGCTGAAGTGTACACAGTTAATAAAGTAGCTGGGATTTATTGGTAGATATTGTTGAATTATAATAGAACAAATTTTTATGCTTGAGATATTCTGAAATGGATACTTTTTAATTACTGGTCAATACATGTTGTTTCATTTTTTGCTAGAATAATTTACAGTACTACTTAACTTTAAAATAAACATTCAAACTGTGTTTTATCAAACAGCATAATACAAATAATCTGGTAAAGAGGTGAACATATTATTTTATACATGATATAGGTCAATCTAAACTGAATGAAACATTATTACAAGACTAAATATGAAGGTGCATGAGTCAGTTCAGTTTTCTCCTAACTGCTCAGGATTAAATTCACAAGTAAACTGAAAAAAGGCAAGCCTGTCAATGGGACTGTCAAATTAAAGTTGACACCTTTGTGTAACACCTGTTGTGATGGCAGCCATAACACTTGCAGTACATTCTATTGTACTTTCGGTCAGGTCCTTTATAGGAAAAGAAGGGGCAATTTGAGTGAGTGAAAAGCTGTCACCATTAAACTGTTCAATATTTTATTGTGGTATTTTCAAAAGGCACTTTCAATTACCTAGTCGGATGGAAAAACAGTTGCTATGCTGGATATACTTGTAGTTTTTGATGTATAAGGAAAGCTAACCAGTTATCCCACGTGAGTCAGTGATGGAATGTCAATATATTTTATTGTAAAGTTACATATCTCTTAAAGCATGCAACCAATTCACTAGTCTTGTATAGTTTTTGCCCTAGCTGCATAATCTTCACACAAAAAGGCAAATGTTATCTTTAGTATCTTTCCTCTTTGCTGTCAGTCACAAAAGATAGAATTTTGTTTTGTTATAGGGTCAGTTCATTCTCCACATTGCATATGTGGAGACATGTTAAATAAAGAGACATGCCAGACATGCTGAATAACAGACTCAGCTTCATAATTGTCATATTTATTTCTTATTTATGTATTCATGTTATTATATTTTTTGTAAACTAGGTAAGTACTCTGGTTCATGGACATTTTTCTACCAGAACCTGGGCCAGTTAAGCAACTACTATGAGTAAAATAGACATTCAAATACAGGCATTATTATAAATATAAAAACATAATAGAGCAGAGCATATACATCACTATCAGACATCAGACTCTGAGAATTATTGAAATATAAAGACGACAACAGAATATAAGCATCCTTATGTAAAGTACAGCAGTTTTATACAGTATGCACGCATATTATAATAACTTTGGCAGGAAGGGTAGTGATCCTATGCAGATATTAGCTTCCACAATGTCTAATACACAAGGAGATATAGCAGCAAAAATTGCCATAGCTTGTGTTAGCGCTTACTGCACATAGTCAATTATATATTCGTATAGTCTAGACCTACTGAAGATAGGTAGCATATTATTGAGAAATTGAACATTTTCAATATGTGGGAAACTGAACTGAACAAATTGAACCTGGTCTCTGCCTTAGAAATACAAATGGTTCATAAGAAAAGTATGAACATGTATAGATATTACAGTTTAATTTTGTGCAACTCTTAAATATTGAAAGTAATATATGTTGAAATTTAGATTGTTATAATAATTATTTTATGTAATTTAGGCAAGCTTTGTACATTATATACATATAAACATTAGTGTATTTATAGTGCCAGTGTCAAAGCTTAAAGTAGGAGTATAGCTTGTGTATGCTGAAAATAGGATAATATGTTATATGGCTATCCAGCATCCCTAAGACAACTTCGTTTGTATTTAGTTTTTATGTGAGATTTAATTTTTTTTGGAAATTCTCACATTATTGATTTGCCTAATTGTTTGTGGAATTGTGTTTTATTGGGCAGATATTGCTTTCTGGAAGTTTTTTTTTTTCAGTAGTGGACTGTTCATATTTAGGTATCCTTATAACATCAGATGCTTTAACAGACTATGTCTGTTCCCTTCAAATGATTTAGTTCTAAGGAGGGTGGAATAGATGTAATGCAGCAATATGCAAGTAAGGGTATTTAAGGGTAACATGGCTCTAGCTGGCACTGGCAGCCAATGACGTTTGGGGGGGGGGGGGTTTCAGTGGTGTTCCCTGTTGTTTGACAGATGATTTTATCTTATGTAGTTTTAAATATACAACAAAAAACAACAAAGCGAAACATACCATGGAGTATCCTCTTCATGATTTTGAGTTCAGGGTACTTGAGATAGTGAGTTTAAACAAGAGATGTGGAGACAGTGTGCTTTTGCTGAACAATAAGGAATTAAAATGGATTTTGAGATTAGCTGCACACATACCTCCAGGGATCAATAATCAGGTTTCGATTAAACCAGTGTTGGAAGGTAGATGAGCCTTCAACACTGCTTCCTTTGTTGTTCATTTGTTGTCCTATGATACTCAGTTAACACACAAACATACATTTTTAATGATTTATTTATTTATTTATTTATTTACATCTATCTATATATTTAACCCTGTCCATTCATCCTTTTATTAATGCATACATTTATTCATTTACCTATTTAAAAATATATAATTTTATATTTTTATATTTGCATTCATATTTATATGTATTTGAATGAATATTTACAGTGATTAGCTTCTACACACTTTAATAATAATTTAAATATAACATGCATCAACCCATTAAATTAATTTATTAAATCAATTCATTTTATATATATATAAGTATTTTATCTTCCCTGTTTGTACATAAAATATTGAGCTCTAACATACATATATTTATTTATTTATTTATTTATTTACTTATTTGATAAATTCATATACATTTTTTAATGGTTTTGATGCTACATAGTTTTTCACACTGTCATATATGAGTATCACCATGATATATATTTATATTTATAATTATTATCTAAATGGGAGTTTTTATTGTGAACATTTATTATGAACTTTTGTGCTTTTTTGTCATCTATATGAATATGTTGAGAAATTTATGCAATTGTTGGTTTGTCTAAATATATTTATTTATTTATTTATTTATTCGCTATGAGCACTCAGCTGCAGGCTTGAATACTAGCTGGAGTAACTGCCTATAAATACTATTGCTTACTATAGCATTTTGAGTTCTTCTTAAGCTTGTGCTTTCACATAAAGTCCTTAATTGATTAATTATTTAATCAATTGGCAAAGTGTGTAATTCATTGTTTTAATTTTGGCGCCCTTTTTTACTCATCTGTATAAATAGATGTGCTAGAAATGTTATTTGTACTGTCTGATGAAGCGTGGTGGTGACCACGCGAAAGCGCTTACTCATTAAAATTGTTTTGTGTCTACATTTTGGATTCGTGATTATAACAGAAGGGAACCGTTTTTATCTCATTGACTGTGTTATGCTGGCTGTTCAAGAACTCTGAGTTGAATATAAGTATTTTCTGTTTTCGTGGTGGGAGTATCTGGTTGTTATCACCATATCACCTAGTTTTAAATATAGCAGAGATTTAGGGAGAGAGTATTTAAATGATAAGAAGTACATATTCTAACCTGGGCAAAAATGCATTTATTG
>NC_056743.1:1760375446-1760420446 GCF_019279795.1 Protopterus annectens
ACTATGCCTGATTTCAGGGAACTACCTGGTGCAATTGATTATGGCAGTCAACTCGTGACATAGTAGGGAGTCATTATGTCAGTGGTAGACTTGAACAATGCACTGCCCACAACCCCACCCCTAACAAAAACAGAGGTCCTGTGCATGTGCAACCTACCCCAGAGACCAAGTATGCTACCCAGGGACAGAAAGAGACCAAGATGTCTGCACAGGGAGTGGCCTCATTATTATCAGCAGGATAGTCTTTTATGGTTACCGCCGGCTCCATTGAGTGTGATGATCACCTCAGGGGTCAGAGTGCATGTGGCCAAACATGACATAGATACCACCTCCTCTCCTGAGCTAAGTGTCTTCATGTCCTTTGTTCAAGAATTTGTTTAGAGCAATAATACAGGGTAGACAAATCATAGCCCAGCTGATCAGGATAGTATGTGGTCTGTGGAAGAACTTGCAGGATTACCTGTTCAGGTGTGCAGCACAAGGAACATGTGACATATGGAGGCATCCATCACAATAACCACACTTCCCATATCTGCTCCACTTCAGCCTCTGGTGTGGAAGTCGACCAGGAGGTTGGAGGTGGGCATGTTTTAGAGCACATAGTGCCACTACTACCGCACTAACATCCAATGTCGAGGGCATTGTTTGGTGATATGGACATACATCTGGATGGTATGTTCATGTTTGGACCATGCATATCACATCCTGTGGTTTGTGCTGTTGCAACACTCTAGTCTCTGGGGCTGGTGTGGATTATGTTTTGGCTTGCTCAGGAGAGGGTGGTCCTGTGGATAGGATGTACATGGTCAGTGCATACATCTCCTTTCCATGCCGTAGACATATCCACCAGACTTCAACAGAGTGCTTCATCACCTGCTTGGACTGTGTCCTTGTACATAGCACCACCCACCACAGCCCACTCCCAGGACAATGAAGATACAACCCCTCCTAGACAGTCTCCATATCTTCCCACAGTCATACACACAAACACACACACACACACGCACACACACACACACACACACACACACACACACACACACACACACACACACACACACGCTCTTATTGCCCATTGTTGACAGTTATCATCATGACCTTCCCCACCTTTGCATATGCTAACTGTCCCCTGCCCTCAGTAATCTGCTACCTGGGTTACCTGTGTCTGATGCACAGCATGGCTGGTCTTTGCATGGTGAAGCACAGCCTGGATGTGGGATTGTATGCATCGTGTTTACCGTTATAAGCTATTCTTACTCTGGCCCATAGTTATGAGACACTGTTTCATAGTGAGTAACACAGCATACTATGTCTTCCTCTGTCTTACATAATCATCCCTGCAGATAGCTCATCCACAGGACATCTCCTCTGTATCTAACACTAAGATGTCTTCCTCCCAAAATGTCTCTGTCCTTCTGTAACTGCTTGCATAGCATCATGTTCATAGGTTCATAGGTTCATACTAGGCTATCTGCCCTAGGGCATTTATAAGCCTAGCCAGAATATGTTTGGCTTTTGCCACCCATTTTAAATTTATTTTGCTATGCCCTTTTTCGAGGTTAGTATACTGTGCCTCTGTCTAACAGTGACACAGAAGTGATACCCAGGGTAAACCTACGATCTCCCATCCACTCATCAAGATTCCTCTTGAAGAGAGTCAATGAGGGACTCTGCCTAACATGGACTGGGATTTTATTCCAGAGTGAAGGGAGCCTCTGGGTTATGAATCTGTCCTCCAGCATGTCCTATTTATTTCAGTGCTGAGGTTCAAGTCTCTCGAGCGTAGCTCGATGGGATTTGATTTTCTGAGGTGCAGCATGTCCATTAATTCGGGTTGGACATGGCTTTATACGTCAGGCACAGATCGCCTCTGAACAGGCGGTATGCCACTGAGTAGAGCTGGAGTTTCTTTAACCGGGCAGCATATGGCATCTGTTTGAGCCCTTTGATCCTCTTGGTGAGGTACTTTTGGGGTCTTTCCAGTTGCTGCAGGTGTCTGGTAAGGTACATCCCAAAAGGGCATTGTACTCAATTATGGGCCTGATGAGGGATGAGTAAAGAGGCATGATGACCTCCCTGATCTAGATGTGAATCCCTTCATGATTAGGTGGGCTATATAAAATGTTTTTCTAACCACTTTGGCCACGTGGTTGTCAAATGAGAGATTGCTATCAACTTGGGTCCCCAGGTCCCTAATTACTTCTTCTGTACTTAATGGATTACCACCTATGTGGTAATTTGTGGGCACTTTGTTTTTGCCAAAGGGGATGACTATACACTTTTTGGCATTTAGCTTGAGGCCATGGCTCTGGCACCAGTTGTCTGTTTCTATGAGGCCCTTTTGGAGGATGCTTGTGTCGGCTGGAGAGTCGATTATGGCGCCCAGTTTGCAGTCATCTGCGAACTTGGTCAGCCACAGTCCTTCCGTGTTGGCCTGTACCTCCGAGAAATATATACCGAACAAGAGAGGTCCCATGACTGAGCCTTGTGGGACACCACTTGTAACTGGTTTGGAGTCTGACATGGCTCCAGCAATTCTAACCATGTGGGTTCTGTCCTTGTGCCAGTTTGCAATCCATCTGTGGGATTGTATGCATCGTGTTTACCGTTATAAGCTATTCTTACTCTGGCCCATAGTTATGAGACACTGTTTCATAGTGAGTAACATAGCATGTTGTGTAACACTGAATGCACTGACATGATTCCATGGTTGTACAGCAGTGCACCAACAGATATATGTGGACATCAGAATCAGCCTTTCACAGTCCAATCACACTTGATGGTAGTGTGACTCATGTCTGTGGTATGGCAGTGTTTTATGCATTCTCTGCCATGGTCTGTGGGTGGGTCTATATTATAAGCATGAAAGGCCTTTTCAGCAAATACGAAAACAGCAACACCTATTGCGCGAACTGTGAAAACATCGAACACCCTAAACTGTGAAATTAAAAATCTCAAATCATCATAGTTGGCCCTTCTGCGGTATAGTTCCTTAAGGTAAGTGTGCAATAGTTATGGACCTTAGGGTTAGGGTGTGGGTTAAGGTAAGTGCATAGATAGTAATGTATGCAAGGTTTAGTGTAGGGTTAGAAGTAGGGTTTTGTTTAGTGTATGTTTGTGGTTTATTTATTTTGTTTGGGTAGGTAGTATGTAGCGGTTGGTGGGGTTGGCCAACTATGACGATTCGAGATTTGAATTTCGCGGTTTAGGGTGTTCAGTGTTTTCATGGTTCACGCAATATGAGTCGCTGTTTTTGTATTCTCTGAAAAGGTCTTTCATACTCATATAGACCCGATCTGTGGGTTTCTAATTGATGTCATTAACCATGGCTCCACTGTATATCTGGAATTACTAGTAATATGGCGCTCTGAAAAATCACTTTACACAAACTGCAGGTGTACATCACATGTGTGCCAGATGTGTGAATCATGGGCAGTATCTGGGTGGGATGTTGACACACTGTATATTATACCCTGTGCATTGGAGACCACCTGTTAGCTGATGGAGTACAATCACTTTTGGCTGTCCTGGCACCACACGTGGGATCTTTATTCCAATGTGAATCTAAACAAGGGCCCAAAGTACCTCAGGGGAACATTCCATGTCATAACATCCCCAGCCACATGGTGGTGCCTCTCTCCTCTGTGGTATATGTGAACCACATCTGCTCCCCTGTATGCAGTAGCATGATATCAAGAAACTGATGGAGTATATTTGAGGCATCTGCATACACCTACCATTTTCCCATTTATCATTAAAAGGTCCCTGTAGCTAAGATTTTCAAAGCTACACATACCTTGGTTTCCTCAGGGATGGGTACTCCATGCACCCTATGTGACTGCTTATGAGGGTGACACATCTCAACCACTCCTGTAGGGTGCCTCTGTCAATATTGTAGCAGTCCACTATTTCTATGTTATGGCTAGCATGGTATGTTAGGCATAGATGAATAACTCTGTGCTGCTGAGGATGATGAATCACACCTTCGTCACCTCTTGCCAAAACAACAGCCTCTTGCATATACACCTTATTTTCACAGTCTTGCAGTTGTAACTCCATGATTTTACCTCAGTCAACAACTCTAGCTGTAACATCTTTCTGTGTGAAAGTTTCTGAATCGCTCCACCATACTATGTGCTCTCATTTGCATGCACCTTCATGCTCATTTTAATATTCTGGCTCATTATCATGTCATTATACTGCCATTTGCAAAGTACACAGGCTGCAGTTTTTCTTGACCTTCCACAATTGTAGTTTGTCTCTGAATCACCCCCACCTGGTACATCACACTTCCTGCTAAATCGCATACCATAATGTGAAAAATGTTTATGATTCCGAGGAACTATAAATTTGCAGAAGGTAGAAACTGTAACTTAAAGTACTCATTTCATACCTAAGTTTTAAAAACATTTACTTGCAATAGCATTTGTCAGTTTTTTTTTTTTTAGTTTTTGTCTGTATTTATCATAAAGTACATGCGTACAGTCTAGAAACCATCTGCTACAGCTTTCCACTGAAATGTATGATTGCTTCTTTCTTTTCTCACCACCATCTATCATATGCCATTTTTGGCACTTTATTTCTTTTGGATTCAAAATAAACCCCTAGGATAGTATAGCTTATTTGCAAAATGTTCCTTATTGGTTTGGGCACAAATAAAATACAAATAAGTAGGCCTATCCAGTAAATCAATGTTACCATGAGGTATAAGTTGCAGTCTGTCTGGTAGAACATGGATTATATCAAAGTCCAATATCTGTAAAGCGCAATGTTATAATCCTTCTTGAACCTTCCCGCCTTGGACCTTACTCCCCATATCTTGTACCCGCATTACTGGACTTCCTGCAAAGCTAGAGACAATAGCTTCTCTGATGCTGTTACATCTTGTCAGATCAATTGATTATATTTTAAACATCCCCAAGGGTCCCACCATCTTATATTCTATGACTTTTATGAGCTTTTTAAGACAGTATGTGACAACCGATATTCTTAAATTATTATCTCTGTAATTGCTTGTTTTGCCCTAGTGATATAAAATGTTATGCTGGTCATTCGGGTTGAGAGGGTGGCCTAATGGTTTAGGTGTTTGCCTTACAAACACAAGGTGCAGGGTTTGAGTCTCACAAGGGATAATTGGCTAAGCTTAAAATGGCTCACAAGGGCAGTTAGCTTAGTAAGAATCTATGAATCTATGAATTATGTACTTGTATTTGCACGTGTTCAGTACTGGGGCTTTAAGCCCTGCGATATTTCTTGAAAATGAGTCATGGACTCAGTTACGGCTACACAGTTACAAATTTGAAATAAATAAGGAAATAAATATATAAATAGAAATATATATGTCTAAACAGACATCCTCGACATGGTTGAATGTCATTCTGTTCAACTGCATTCTGTGATGAGTAAACTGATAGGCTGAAATGCATTATGAACAAAATGACAGAGAGACTTGCATTTTTGCAAACATAACTAAATATCAAAGATAGTCGAATTTTCCTGCTTTCCCCACTATTGTGCAATCTTAGAGTTGGTATCCAGGTCAGCGTGGGGTGCAGGGGGGCTTGCAAAAATTATTTTACTTATTTGTTTTTGTCAATTAGTCTGTTTTTGAAAGGATTTGTATGATGAAATGGATTTCAAATAGGCATTAGTTTGGCTACTCATCGTGTACTCCTCCACACACACACACACACACACACACACACACACACACACACACACACACACACACACACACACACACACACACACATACACACGCACACACGCACACGCGCACACACACACACACACACACACACACACACACACACACACACACACACACACACACACACACACACACACACACACACACACACACACACACACACACACAAAAAGCATATTCTTGAAAATTCTTTAGGTACCCTGTACCAGCCAACCATCTGGACAACTACCACCACTCTGCCCATTTGTTCCCTACCGGATGACACCTAACCTCAGTGTAGTTATCATATAGGTTGTCATCAGGGGATTTCTTGATGTACAGCCCTTCTTTCCCATAAAGGCCTAATAGTGGTCCTGGAGTTGTATATGTAATGAGAATATTCTAAGACTGTCGCTTCTGCATCTAGCACAAGCCTATGGACTTCCCTGCAAGTCCTCTTTGCAAAAGACACAACCATACTTTCTCCTGTCTCCACAGAGGAGCTCATACAGAATATGAATAACCCAGCACATGCTTCTCCCTGCCTCCTAGGAAAGGCAAGCAGGCACATCCCATTCACCCCTATCCCACCACCATTTAACTTCACCAGCACTTGAACTTCTAACAGACCCCCCCCCCCGTTCATCTGGGTCACAGTCAGGGCTATATCGTTCTGTGCCACAGAGACAACTGAGCATAATTCAAAATGTTCCCTTGGAGTAAATTAAGTAATATACAGCAGTAGGACAAGAAAAAATGACAGGTAAATTATATATATAGCCCGGGATTCATGAAGCTCGGTGCAAGGATGGTTTTAGCCTTGCGCTGAGCATCCTCATTACAGATGGTGCAGCAGCTTAATATGAATATTTATGAGGGCATGCCGCCACACCCTCGACGTGCACAGGAAACATGTGCGAGTGCAGGAGGCATGTACAAGTGCTCTACAGAGGCATAAACATGCCCCAACAGTTGCACAACCTACTATGCTTACTATTAGAGCCCGCCTCTAATAGTAAGCAAATAATTCAGTGTCCGTGGATACTGAAATGTATGCTAAGCATACAAGAGTGTCCACGAACAGTGAAATAAAATCGAAGTAGTAAACACACAAGCACGTAGTGGAATGTTGAGCCCTGTCTCTAGAACTTTCACAATTAGATTCCCTGTGTCCCTATTTTACATTTGTATTGCTGCAATATCGAAAGTGTAAGCAAAGCGCAGCATGTTTGCACGTCACTGCCCTCCGCCAAGCATAGCTTACACATCAAAATCATTCAAATAGAGAAAAACATGCGGAATCAATGTAAATGTCACTAGTGTAGTGGTTAGAGCATCTGCCTAACGAACAGGCATTCACGATTCGAGTCCAACTGTAGCACATATTTTCCATGTGGAATGAATGTCGTTTTGCTGTAAAATCGACATAACATGTAAATGTGAACTTGAGTATCGCATGAGATGTTTAACTAAATTTCATTCAATCAAAGTGGTGCTGTTATAATGAATAAGACACTAGTAAGCAGGTGTAAGCACAAATAAGCAGCAGTAAACACATATAAGTACCAGTAAGCAAGTCTGAGTGTGCTTGCACGGGTGTAAGCAGTACCCAGCATAGGAAATGTATATAAGTATGTACAGATATAATATATATATATATATATATATATATATATATATATATATATATATACATATATGTATATATATATATATATATATATATATATATATATATATATATATATATATACATATATATATATATATGAAGAATGAACGTCGTAACAATAAAGCACACAAAAGGAATGAGAAGGGAATTAACAGCAACCCCAGTATTATATAGTGCTGTCAGCGTATGTCATATCAAGCTGGGCAGGAGTGAGCAAAGCACTGCTACTCACACCACAGGCAGGATATTACCAGTGGGAGTAATATTGTTGATCTGCTAAGTCTACTTTACAATCAGATGGTAGTCCCTGGTGGGAGTACCTAAAAACTGGTAGGATGATTGGCCATCCGACCATTACACAAGCAAGGGCAGGTATGTTCAAGGACTAAATGGTGGGAGAGCCTGATAATACATGGGTTGGGACAACATACGTGTAGGGCTCCTAACGCTCAGGAGAGGGCAATGTGTGGAGGTGTGTCATGGCTGTGATAGCAACTGGACAATGTATGGTATGCGTGTATGTTTAACTCGGGTGGGTATGAAATTATGGATCCAAGCATATCAGGGTTGGATGGGCTGGTTCTAATTGGACCGCCTCGTGGAGGTCAGTGAGTTCGTTATAAGTATATATGCATACACACATGCAGACATCAGTATGTAGAAGTACATTCCCAGTAACACAATTATTCCATTTGCAGACATAAATAACATGAATGTGCCCTTACAAACCTCGACAGTAGATAGAATAATAGGTTGTGCAGGGACAAAACTGCTAAAACGCAGAAGTGTGTACAATATCCAAAGTCAGTGCTGTGCTGAAAAAATCAAATGTGAGGAATTTCCCCACACATGGAATCATTCCTGTGATCTGCCTGCTATGGCAACGCCAATTACTAAACCAGTCTATTTGTAAAAGAAATACACCGAACACATACATTATTAGGCACTCATGTGTAACGTGTGCGTTACCACATAGTTATACATATTAATTTATTGTAGTGTCATGTTAACGGGAGTGAGGATGTAATGAATAAAGTCTAATCTTGAAATAAAGATATGTGTGTCCCATGTGGGACAACCCAAAAATTGTGAATAGTGTCCTATTAGTCGTTCATGTCACCAATGTTTGTGGATTAAAAGTTTGAGATTTCTGAAGATACATGGAGTGAGTCAACTGATGGGATGGGTCTACAGGAGTAGGGAGTGGCAAATGTGTACTGGTGTGGATACCCCACAAATCCAACTGGAGAATGGATGACTGCAGTGTTAGTGTGGTATTGGGGTGGGTGTTTGGGGAACTAGGAGTCATGGATATATGAGTATATATGCAAATGAAGCAGCACAGCAATAGTGTATTGGTTAGAGCATGTGCCTATCCCACTGCAGCACATACCATTTTCCATCAGTAATCTGTATATAAACATATTTCAACATCTGTCCGCTGTATAATCTGCAAAATAACAATTAAAAGTGAACTGGAGTGAAGTGTCAGTGTCATAATGAATAAGGCACTAGTAAGCAGGTTTAAGCATATATAAACACCAGTAAGCATGTGTAAGTGCATTTGCGTGGGGTAAGCATTGCTTATATATATATATATATATATATATATATATATATATATATATATATATATATATATATATATATATATATATATATATATATATATATATATATATATATATATATATATATATATATATATATATATAAAATGTGTGTGTGTGTGTGTGTGTGTGTGTGTGTGTGTGTGTGTGTGTGTGTGTGTGTGTGTGTGTGTGTGTGTGTGTGTGTGTGTGTGTGTGTGTGTGTGTGTGTGTGTGTGTGTGTGCGCATGCATAGATATACACAGATATACAGCTATGATATGAAAGAGCACACAAGAATGACATTTGTTCACAGGCTATGCCAATGGAAGTGAGGGACCCAAGCAAGAAACATGAAACACGTTAGCATGACCTTTCACCCTCCCCCCAGCCAGACACAGGAAACATACACACAAACCCGCAAACAATGTAAATAGTCCACTGCTCCCCAGACCACAGGCAGGATACAACCAGGGGGGTACACAGTGCACCCACGAAATCTAATCTTGGAACACAGACAGGAGCGTCCCTTGCGAGATGCCCCAAAAATTGACATAAGACCAAAGGAAGGTGATACGCCAACCATTTTGGGTGGGGTGTGTACATACCCAGAATACAAGGGTGGGAAAGCCTGATGACCCATGGGTCGAGACAATGTATGACATGGGTCCCGTGAAGTGGAGAGTGGGCAGCGTGTAGTGGTGTGTTCAGACCCGTCCAGGACCCAGAGTAAGGATGGGTGCTGTAGAGGAGGTGCGGGTGGGGGAACTATGGGTAGCTAGTTATGGGTCTAGATGTGCAGGTGTTGGCTGATGTGGGCCCATAGGGACAGCCCCAGGGATGTAAGCAAAAGTGTTCATTGGGCAGAGGCATCACCCAACAAGCAGCTACACCTGCTATGAGTCCCACTGCAGCAAAGTGTAATCTACATGGCAAGGAACGGAATAACTAGATGCAGATGTATATATGTAGAGGTATGTGTGTGTATATCTACCCATAGCGACATAGAGATATACCTCTCCCTCTCCATAGTACAACTGTATACATACAGAGACAGAATACATATACATACCTACATATGGATATATATACATATGCAGACACCCATAGACCCATATGTTGTTAGATATATATAGACAGCAATATATAAATATATACATGTATGCATACATATACAGATATATCTGTATATAGTAATGTGTATATGTGCATATATATATATATATATATATATATATATATATATATATATATATATATATATATATGTGACTGTACATATACACATGTATATAGCTAGGATATGATACAGCAGTTACGAATTATATATGTTCACAGGCCGTGCATATGGGTGTGAGGGGTCCAATCAACCAACATGCAACATGTAGCATCAAACCCCCCCCCAGCTAAGACGTTGAGACATACAGACACACAATAAAAGTAAACACACCACTGCTTCCCAGACCACTGGCAGGATACTACCAGTGGGAGAGACCTGCCAGGCCTAATCTTGAAACAAAGACATCAATGTCCGTTGTGGGACACCCCAAAAATTACTGATCATCTGAGTCAGTCCATGTAATGATTCATCAAACCAGGCTGTAGACGTACATGGACCAGTAGGTTGTGCAAGCCTGATAACCCATGAGTCGACACAACGTACATATGTCCCAAAACGCGGAGAGTGGGCAGTGTGTAGTGATGTGTTTATACTCCACCTGCACCCACAGTAAGGATGAGTGCTGTAGAGGAGGGGCAGGTGGGGGAACTATGGGTATGCAATTATGGGCCTAGGCGTGCATCCCTAAGAGCAAATCCACTGGACAGGACATAAACCATTGGGGGAACAAATAGGGACCATACCTCTCAACTGTCCCTGATTTTGTCTCAAATTCTAACTCTGTCCCACTTTATCCCTCCTAAACTAGTGACTTTTGGAGGAAAGTTGGTGAATTACGCATAATGAATAATGACAACAATTAAGAGTTATAAACTTCATTTACCTCAGAAAATGTGTATTAATTCATATGCTCTGAATCTGTCAATGTGTCAAGTTAATAGCACTAATATGTTAAATGTGTCCCTGATTGTCCCTGATGTTGTCATGACTTGTCCCTGATTCAACTGATAGTTGTTCCCATTCGTTTGAGAGGTCTGATAGGGACAGAAAGCACATATTCCACTTACAACCTTAGAAACATGATAGAATAATAGGTATGTAGTAGCATGACTCGGCTGAAGGATGTGGGTTCCAAAACCCAATTACTTGTTTGTATTGAATGGTGTCAGTTCCCATGTATTAGTCAGACAGGTGCAGATTGTAAGAGGAAGACACCAATAGTATGAATCAAACTCTGGACAGGCTGCAGATTCCGTACAGTCGAACGGCATGCTTACGCCTAATGGGCAGTCATTCCCAATACTGTAGGCATGTAATCGGATGTAATAGGCATCACAAGGTAATATCATAGTCCTCACTCCCACCCAGGGGTGTGAGTGTCAGATGCAAACACCAAATGCAGTGCATTTGCAAGTGTGGGAGCAAGTGGGTGTAAGCCTGTTTGGCCGCCGGTATGCAAGTATCACATTGGTGAAGCAATGTAGAGGCTAACTGAGTGAAAGAAACTGTAACTGGAGGTTAGCATTGCTTAGCTCTGTGCATACCCGTGCACACCCACTCACAAAGTGCCTTAATCACTCTGTACCCACCAGCTCATGATCTGGCCAGCAATAAAAGAACTAGCCTCTGCAAGGCTAGAAAGCAGGACCCTGTACATCACAGTCATAGTAGTAAACCTCTACGCCATGATAGCAATACATATAAAGGAGGTATCAGCAAACTAATCCTTACAACAGGGAAACAAATCAAATATGTGAACTGAATCTATGTACAGTGTAATGTTCTATAACCTGCCACAGACTATAAATATGTGAATTGGAGTACTGCAGTAGACATAGAGTTGAGGTGTCACTGTAATAAGGTTCAGAAGTCCCCAGGACCCCATACAGTGTATGTACACATGAATGACGGATACCAGACACATATATAGCCTGTAATGAATGAGACATCATTGACAAAAGTCAAATATAATGCTAGATAACCAATAAGCAATGTTAACCGCCACACAGCCCAACTAAGTAATTGTAAGCAATGTGTAGGGAAGCCAATACAATATGCCCACAGGTACACCTCTTTAAGCAGTGCCAACCTGAAGTAAGCATGTGTGCCCATAGCTTAGCCTTTTCGAAACAGGCCAATTACGAAAAAGTGCGGGAATCTGGCCCTACTTAAACCAAAGAGGTGGGAATACAGCTCATAACTGGTTGTAGCATCCCCCTGCAGGCAGAATGGTAGGAGTGGGAGATGGCACTCACTTTAGAGTGCAGCGCTGGGGCATCCAGGAGTCCAAATTCGTGGTATGGCTCCTAGTAAAGCACCATGACAGGAGACTACTGCAGGGCCAGTACCAGGGCTCGCAGTACAAAATGGAGGCCTGGGACAGTCTTGCCCGTGACCTTACTAGTGCCACAGGTATCCCTGGACTGGTAAGCAGGTCAGGCACCACCATGCAGACCTAAAGCTGTGGAGGGGGGATGTCCTGGAACAGGGGATCCAGGAAGCAAGTCAGATTCAGAATGCCCCAAAACTGAGTAAGTACTCCTTCCACTACGTAGTTAATAATTGCCTAGTTTATTATACTATGGATAGGTATGGCTAAATATCACTGTACTTCCCTGACAGCTGCAGATGAGCATGCTGCAAACCAGCAAGCCTATGATGCTAGGCTGCAAAGGATGCGTCGCGAGGCAGGTTAGTAAATAGCCTGCACGTACAGTCATAACAAATAAATGTAAGAGCCTGAGAAAGTGTTGTACCAGTATACAGAATAGTGTATTATGCTGCAAATAAAGGTGTAACCCCTGCATTACTTCTGTTTACTCTGCAGTCATATGTTGTTGTACTGTTGCAGTTATTAAATAGTACTGTTGTAGTAAGCAGTGTTACCCACACTGTGGTATGTAGATACAATGTGTATGAAGTGTTGTATAACAATGTCAGAAGTGAAAACAGGGCAGTCATATTACACAAAATACATTGCAAAGCATCACAACAATTGCCTGATAGCATAGTGTACAGTGATCTTAACTGTAATGCTTTTGTCACACACACAACAGGACTTTGGATCCCAGTAGTGCTAGTAAGTTGTATGCATAATCATTCCACGCAACTGCACACAGTCTGTTAGAATGTTCAAAGAGAAAGCTGTATGCATATTTACAACTGCACAGATTTTGCTAGAATGCTTAAATAGAGAGTGGTATGCATATTCATACCCCTCAACTTTTCCAATCTGCCCAGTATGTCCTGATAAATGGCCCACATCACCTGCCTTTTGCCCTGTTCCCCTGACAAATTAGTGTGAAGATCCAAGAAATGTAGGCAGCTGTTAATGACATATAACTGATAGTCAGACTTGTGCATAGTCAGACAATGTACATGCAAACATGCCTTTCATCCCAGCATCTCACCCAAAGTGTATGAGAGCAGTCTCAAAACATGTTGCATTAACACCTGCATCTTGTCAAGCCTGTACATAACACACAGGTCCTGTACATACTAATCTACAAACATACCATTGTACAATATAACGCCATTGGGTAGTGTAATGATACATATAAGGGACAGACCACTGCAGTGACTATGAATGTTGTGAAAACTACAAGGATGTATTAGTTGTTAATTGAAGTCTCTCTCTCTCTCTCACCCCTACCATATGTGCAAACATAACTGTTTTACACAACTCATTTGGTAAGTCTACACTCCTAACCTTTGTTGGGACATATGTCCTATTGGTTTATAAATATTCACATCTGTTTCTATGCATGTGCCATGTTAAAATACACCCATATTTGTGGCCTGTTGCCATCAATGAAACCTGCATGTTGTTGTAATGGCCACTGTTTACCCATATATGCATGTGTTCTGCCTGCTCTGCAACTATGTTATATCTGGTGCCCTGGGTAATGGGAATACCTATGCATGCTGTTATAACTAATCGTGAATGCTGTTGACTATTACTAACCCATATCTGCCTTAAACATATTACACATAGCTCATATGAGAAGGCTGGTCCCAGCGGACCCACCTGTCCCACCTCAGCTGGCCATGGCACCGGGAACCAGCACATCTGGGTCCCAGCCTGGGACCTCCTCATCCGTGGACCTGCACCACCTTCAGGTGGAACTGCTGCAGGGGATGGGGCTCGGCCCCCCCTGGGAGCGGGAGCTGATAGGAACCTGTCACCCGTGGTACGGTCCGGGCTGTGGTGCGTAGGGAGCTCGACAAGGAGATTAGAGACCGCCTATGCCAGCTTGAGGGCTGAGTGGTGCAACTAGAGGGTGAGCCTGCCCTTCCTACACAGCCTGCAGCACAGCCACCTTCTGGGCTGTGAAGGTGCAGTGGTGACTGCCTATGGGTGGGGACCTCAGTCCCACTGTATCCATTGGTGGGCTCATGGGCTTGCAACATCCAAATACCCCTCCCCATCCAAGGTGTCCCCCCCCACATGTGTCATATACTGCCCCTGAACGCATCTTGTTTGTCTTGTCTGTCATCCTACCCAACCTATTCTCCCTGATCATACCTACTCTCCTTCCCCAGCATCCCACTCTCACCTAAGCATAAAAGAAAAGAAGGGCAATCTGTTCCTGCAAAAAAAGCAAGCCCCATATATAGCTGTCCATTTCACACACATGTCCACTGGACACATGTAAATGTTTCTAATCGGCATCACAACATACTATTGTTGTCCTCACTCCTCTCTCAGGGTTGTGAGTGTCCAAATGTCCCGCCAAATTTATTGCATATGCACAGCCATTGCTGTAGAAGAAATGGACAGCTATGGACCTTCCATACATCCTTCCTGCACATCCCTAGCTGTTTTCACTACTGTCTTTCCCTCTTCGTGCCCCTTTTTCACTACTTTCGTATCAACCCTTTTTTCTTTTCTTTTAAAGAAATTAGCATAGGGGTAAGTGGGAGTAAGCACTTTTAAGCAGCAGTGAGCGGGTTTCAGCCTGTTTGTGTGGGGGTAAGCACTGCCTCCACAGGTTAAGCAATCAAGAAGGTAACTGAGTGTAAGGAGCTGTAACAAAAGTAACCACTGCTTACCGTCATGCAAACCTATGCACACCTGCTCACAACTGCTTAAAAGTGCCTTAATCACTCCGTATCCAATGGCCTTGTTCTGCCCAGCAACAAAATAAATGGCCTCTGCAAGGCTCGAAACCAGGACCTTGCACACCACAGCCAATATGATTTACCACTAAGCCATGGCAGATATACAGACATTGAATGTTATTACAAACATATCATCCAGCACAGTCATTCAACAGTACAGGAAAATGTATTCCATCATGTAGATGTATGTGTGTGTGTTTATGTCCAGATATAGATACATACATACATACAGATATATCAAGAACATCTCATGTGACAACAAAGTATTAAAAAGGAATGAAAAGGGAAACACCAGCAACACCTGTATTATGTAGTGGTGTTGTCCTATGCAATATCAAGACTCCCTCAGACAGACAAGTGTCATTAATACATGTAAACATTTGTACATTGGCCAAATACATTACTCTGTGCATTTTATTTACATTAACACAACAGTTCCTGTCCAAGCATTATGTGAGAACAGTACTCTTGCAAGGTGCTGTGTGCAACATCATCATCATGAAAAAGGTGAATGGGGTAACCATAGAGGGACCAGTAGTTTCGTGTGTACAATGGGGTCATCTGCATCACGTGTACCTGGAACCTTTAGGAGTCATGTGCATACCAGGATCGTGTGCCTGAGAGAGAGGGGTGATGACAACAGTAGTATGTTGTGATGCAAATTGAAAAGGTTACATGTGTCCAGTGGACATGTGTGTGAAATGGACAGCTATGTATGGGGCAAATGTTGTTCTAGGAACAGACTGGCTTTTTGTTTCCTTAAGGTGAGAGTGGGATGTTGGGGAAGGAGAGCAGGTATGCTCGTGGAGGATAGGTAGGGTCGGATGACAGACAAGTCAGCATAAAGGGTCAGTATATGACACATGTGGGGGGATACATCTTGGACGGAGAGGGGTGTTCGGCAGTCACAAGCCCATGAGCCCCCAGATGGAAACAGTGGATCGGAGGTCTCCACCCAGGGGCAGCCACCACTGTACCAAAACAGCTGCAAGGGTGGCTGTGCTGGGGGCTGTCTAGGAGGGGCAGGCTCACCCTCTAAATGTGACACTATGCCCTCGAGCTGGCATATCTGGCCTTGAAACCCCTTATTGAGCCCCCTACGCACCATGTCCAGGACTGTACAATGGCTGACAAGTTCCTGTCTGGACCTGCTTCCAGGGGGGACAAGCCCCATCCTCAGTGGCAGTTCCACCAGAAGGTGGTGCAGAGCCAACAGAGGTGGAGGTCCAAGCCTGGGCCCCAGACATGCTGAAGCCCAGTGCCATGGCCAGCTGAAGTGGGACAGGATGTTCAGCTGGGACCTCCAATCCCATACAGCCTATAATGCTGCAGTTTTAACACAGATATGGCTTAGTAATAGTCAACAACATTCAGGATTACTTATAACAGCATGTATAGATATGACCATCAACCCAACACAACAGATGGCATACATTTGCAGAGGGAGCACAACACATGCATATATGCTGCATGACATCTGTACAAAGTGTAGAAGACTTGTGACTGCAGCTATGAACAGTGGCCCATTATTGGCATGTCACTGTGAGAACCTCAGACAGTGACTATCATACCACTGTTTCATATGACATATGCCCAATCAGGGATGTGATGGCAGTAACTCTCATCACTATCACCATGTACTGACTGCAATCCTCATACTATGCTTCTGCAGTTCACAGATGTGTGTTCAGTGAGTAACACAATAAATAAATGGTTCCACACACTGACCAGTCCACAGATGGCCCTACAGATGGGGGTTCCCTCACAAACAGAGCACTGTCTTGTCAGTTTTAAAACATGCAGACTAGCCATTACCACGCACAACTTGTTAAACTGGCAGTAGTCTCAATGAAGCATAGCTACACTTACATGCTGTAGTCATGTCTGGCACATCACCCTCCTGTCTTTAGGCTATTTTCCACTGTGTATGTTGTTTGAGGAATATCCAGATATCATCTGTGATGCTTACCAAACACCAGATCCAGGTTCCACTCACAGCGACTGTCATGATGTTCTTAGATATTGTACTGTGTTTCCATGTGATTGGCTATGGGAACATCACCACAGCTGTTCCACATGCAATCAGCTAGAGGAGGACTGCAATAGGTGCAGAGGCTATCACCTGATCATGACCATCACTTACAAAAGACAAGCTGCTGCTGAGCAGGTGTACAACTCCACAACCACCAGATAGTGTGTAGGAGGGACAGACAGAGGCAAAGTACATCAGAGAAGGGCTTGGAGACTAAAACCAAAGCATTGTCTGTCACACACCTACCAGTACAGGGGTTCAAACTCCTGACTGACTAGTCATTACTATTACAAGTGCATGCAGTTACTCCATGTGCCACAAAGCTGACATGTTGGTGTGCTGTAAGAACATACATGTGTGCTGGTGAGCGACATCTGCAACAGAGATATAGTAGACATGCATTAGGTGTAGCACACATGGCTGTCCACATGAACGGATGTCATTGTCAACACAACTACACTCTCTAAGGGACTCAGACACATTGCCACACTTTTCCAGGCTCACAATTACACTTCCTAACTACTTAGTTTGCCACACTGCAGTAATGCACAGGTACTACATGCACCACAGGGGATATCCTGAGGTTTTATGGGCTAGGGCATGTGAATGTGTCTGACATCAGTCAGTATGCCAATGGTAGTTATACGGGGTGTGACTGTGGTTGGGAGCATCATAGCCCACATGCAGACACCAGGTGCCAGTACTGACATGCATGTGTGCATTGTTTCATGAGTGTGTAGTGGTTGGCTGTGCAAGATGGCTGTACAAGGCTGGGTGAGGGGTAATCCTTGGCATCATGCCACCTGACAATGGTGTGCAGTATGGTTCAGGGGTGTAGTGTCTGCAATGTCCCACACAGATGGGTATTGTATGAACTGTCCTATCATCCTGATTACTATTGTGTATGGCCATTGCTTTGCAATGCATGCCATGTCTGTGTTTGATAGTCCTTGACATGGACATTGCCTGGGATGTGAATGTCCCACAAAAATGTACAGTGACATGTACAAGTGTACCTTGTTTGGCTGGCACATATTGTGTACACAGACTGTTATCATCAGATATGCCAATATTGGCCTGGTGTGGCAGGACCTGCTAATAGATAGCAGGTTGACCCTGCACCTGCATTGATAGCATGATACAGATATTCCCTGGTGTCAGTGGCATCTGTCCATACAGGGCATGTGTGTAAGGCATTGTATGTCCTTTGTGGATCACATTTGATGGTACCACATATGTTGCAGGCATCCAGTGGGGAACATAGTAAAGGCACATTGTCCGCAATTATGTGCCTATTGTACTGTTGGACAGGGTGCCATGCCCTCTGCAGCCCACTGCAATCACACCATGCCTACTGTCATCAATGTGCAGGGTACTAGCAACATAGCGGGATATTCTAGGCAAGTGTGTTTGTGTATGACACATGGGTTCAGAACGTATTTCGGGTAATAGTAGTACTTTGTTCACCAGGTCTTTTGCCAGATGTAGGGGTATGGCTTGCCAACCCAGTCCCTTGGCTGATTGACATCTGTACTCCTCATGAGGTGGACATTGTGATATATAATATGGACACCATTTAGGAAAACTACAAAAAATGCTCCCCGACATGTCCAGTGGTTAGACACTCACAGCCACCTCCACACAGGCTCTGACTGTCAAACACACACCTGCCATGTCTTGGAATAGAACCCCTACCTAACTAGTTTGTCACACTACAGCATTAAGCAGTTACAGTATGTGCTACGGAGATTACTGGGTTACAGTTGGCCCAAAGGTGTATTTCTAGGTGGGTGATATCAGTAGGATTGCCAAAGGTGAGTATGTGAATTGTAAAGAGTGTGCATACTCTAAAAAGCATTGTTTCTTTCTCAGACAGACAGACATACACGCACACAGTTGGCTTGTCTAGGATTAGAGCACCTACCAAACTAGCTTATCACACTACAGCATTATGCAGTTACAGCATGCGCTACAGAGATTACTGGGTTACAGCAGTCCCAGAGGTGTATTTCTAGGTGGGTGACATCAGCAGGATTGCTAAAGGTGTGTATTTGAATTGTAAAGGTGTGCATACTCTAAAAAGCATTGTTCCTTTCTCAGGCAAACAGACACACACACAGTTGGCCTGTCTCAGATTAAAACACCTACCAAACTAGTTTATCACACTACAGCATTACGCAGTTACAGCATATGCTACAGAGTTTACTGGGTTACAGCACTGCCAGAGGTGTATTCGTAGGTGGGTGACATCAGCAGGATTGTCAAAGAAGGGCATTTCAAGTGTACTGTGAGTTGTACATGTCTGTTTCCTGTGTGTACCCACTGCTTACTGTCGCAAAAACACATTTACACCTGCTTAAAAGTGTCTTATTCAGTCCTAATTGACAGTATCAACAAGTCTTGCAGGTCTTGAACCCTGGACCATGCACACTGAGTTCACTGGACTTACTACTAAGCCATGGGGGCTGTATACATGCTTCATGGATTTTATAATGCACATCTTACTACAGGTATTCAACAGTACTGAAAAGAAATGGGACAGTCACTTTGTGTACATATGTACAGTACCCTTGAATGCACTGTACTCTGTGAAACAACATAGACAAGTCTACATCTGTACAACTGTCATAACTCTCTCTCTCTCTCTCTATATATATATATATATATATATATACATATATATATATATATATATATATATATATATATATATATACACACACACACATACTTACATATATATATATATATATATATATATATATATATATATATATATATATATATATATATATATATATATATATAAATATATGCACCTACGGGATGAGTACACACACACACACACACACATACACACACACACACACACACACACACACATAAATATATATATATATATATATATATATATATATATATATATATATATATATATACAGACACAGCTATAGCCATATATATATATATATATATATATATATATATATATATATATATATATATATATATATATATATATATATATATATATATATATATATATATATATATATATATACACATGTCTGAACACCCTATGTGACACAGAAGGGTTCCAAAGGGACTGACGTGTACACAAAACAGAGACATCTCTTGTTTTATAACATTTAAATCTTAATCAGTTCACCAGAGAAGGGATGGTTGTTGTGTATGTGGAGTTTGGGGTGGGGAATGATGGCTAATGTAATATACCCCGGGGATTGTGGAGTTTGGGTGGGGGAATGATGGGTATGGACTTACACCCCGGCGACCACTTCTGTGTTACTGCTCAACAATGGCACAGGAAAATAACATACCCAACTGTAGTCATTCTTGACTGTGTATTCTTTTCCATTCCTAACTATGTAATACTTTGTAGAATCCAGTCACCACATTCCAAGGCAGTCAGAATGCCCTTCTAAGATTAAGGACAACAACAGGGATACTGACAGTCAAGATGTACACAGGTGTAAACCTGTGTGTTTAAAGTAGGAGTCCATTACAACCTGTATGCGCAAACAAGAAACATCATCTGCAGGTAAGACATAGGTAGGCCTGAGAGGTATAGTTGTAGCACAACAAGCCCTGAACTGGAGTATGCCCATCTGTGGAATGGACAACTACTATCACTATACAGGGTAACAGTGGTCATGCTCATACACTTAGAATCACATAACTTGTTTGGATGCATTGACTCCAATTACACAAGGTGACAGTGGGCATGCTCATACACTTAGTAGCACAGGGCCATTTGGGATGCACTATGACTACAACTACACAAGGTTATACTGGGCATGCTCATACACTTAGAAACAAAGGGCTTGTTTGGATGCACTGACTCAAATTACACAAGGTGGCAGTGGGTGCGCTCATACACTTAGTAGCACAGGGCCGTTTGGGATGCACTCCGAATCTAACTACAGAAGGCCACAGTATGCATGCTCATACACTTACATGTACAGAACACATTGTAATGGACTCCTATTGTAAACACACATGTTTACAGATATGTACATCTTACCTGTCAGTATACATGCACATCATACTGGTTTACTACCAGATACCTGTATGTGGCCCGTAAATGATATATCTGTGTCTGTGCTGTGTGATACACATGCATAGATGTACATGAAGTACTGACATATATATAAGTATACATAATCATGCATGTGTGGACGTGACAGACAATAGGTTAACTGGGACACACAGGCAGATGCTACCTACAGCATATGTCACACACCTTGCTGCCCTGAAAGGCATACATTGATAGCAGGTTGTGGACAGTGGCATTATACTTGGAATAGTGGCATGTGCAAGCATGATGTCTGAGCCACATTGTGTAATGGTACTGAGGTGAGGGTGTCAAGATGACCTCTCCTGGCTGTGTTAGTAGTTGTCATTATTAGCAGGACTGCTACACTAAGTATATCTTACATTGGTAATATACACAACGTCTGCTGCTGTCCATCACCTTAGATGTGGCATTTGCTACTAAGCACATTACTGCCACTCGCAGTGATGTCATGGTATGAGTGGCAACTGCTAGACCAACACAATGAGCCAATGTCCAGCTGTTATTATGAGGTTGTTTAGTGTCTGTCATTCCGGGCTGTCATGACTGAATGGTAAGCCTTCGACATAGAGCACATGCATCCATGTTTCAAATGAGTGTGGATAATACCTAGGTTGCATTTACCCATATAGTCACATTACAAGGCAAAAGTTCTACACACAGAAGTAACACCCTGACACCTACAAGACAATTGCATTGGATGCTTATGCTAACCAGTGCTAGATATGTGGCTTCCGTAATCTATTTGCTCAATGTAGAACCTACAAAGGGGAATACTGACATCTGTGCAGTGAGGAACACCTGGCTGAAGGCTCTGTAGTGCACAGTTGCACTACCACCATATAACTCAGATCCAGACATGTGGGCCATAACACTGGTACAGACCATTCCAGGTGGTGGTGCCCACATATTCATAAAGGCTACTCACATGTAAAGACCACTACTCTGACATAACACATCACAGATGAGTCAGGTACAGGTGACAGTGGCAAACACTGCATTCTAGGTTGTATCGTCTTATACATCCACCACCTTGTCCCCAGACTACCAACACACATCCATATGTGGTATGACATAGTATGGTAGACCAGCAGATAACCTTTGATTGGTGGACTGTACCTAGGCATACATCAGCTGTGCAAAGTACCCATGTACAGACACAGCTGCATAATGTGTTATGCAATACAATAATACCACTGTTTGTAACCAAGTCAGTTGCACACATACCAGGGTCCCTTGGATGTTGTCAGCATTAACACAGTCGACTGTTGCTGTACACCAGTAAACAACACCCTCATGGTTGTATATGACCTAACTGTACCTGCCCTAGATATGTACATTCCACACTCATACAACATAAATGACATTACCATAGCTTTCGTTATCCTTTCTACATACAGGTGGCTACATTCATTACACACATGCACATGGCAGATAGCATGCTAATTGTACATACGGTCTGATATCT
The DNA here is from genome assembly GCF_019279795.1 of Protopterus annectens. Lineage (NCBI taxonomy): Eukaryota > Metazoa > Chordata > Ceratodontiformes > Protopteridae > Protopterus > Protopterus annectens. Next base: position 1,760,398,231 of record NC_056743.1, read on the forward strand.
ATGTTAACAGAGGTAATATTCCCTCTTGACTGGTCACCCATGACACCTATCATATCATACAACAACCCATGTGGCATGTATGTCATTAGACATGTCCACCTAATGCAATGCCTATAAACATACCCAAATAACAGGATCATAGGACCTACACAAGGCCTGTATTGACAGACTCAGGGAAATCCAGCTCTGCTCTGTATGTTCCTGAGTAGTCACAGGTGATATGTCCATGATGTGTACAGCCATGTGTGCCCACAGCTCCTACATATACCCCATGTCAACAATTGCAAGCCATGCATGCTGTGTGCTGTCTGGACATTAGCCTTAGAACCACAATAGCCAGTATGTGCTGGGGTGAGATGTTTACAAGCCACAGACCTCTCACATGCTTGAATGAGTGTACTGCCTAGCTCTAACAGAGCACATTGCTGGCACTCTTCCAGTAAGCCTGAGGTGTGTGTGGCAAATATGATGTGCTCACTTTTGACTATTACAGTGCTCTGGCTTCACCATGGAACTGTCAAGTAACAGTTTGTAGGAGCATGACATGGAATAATGCTGTGTGTGTCTTGCTGATATGTGCTGTTGTCATATATGTACACTTGGCTACTCAGTGAAGGTGGTTGTGTCCTACCAGTACATGAATACAACATCCATTATGGTGTAATGCTCGGCTATGTTTCACACATGGCGTGGGGAAGGTGTGGAATGTATCCTCTTGACCTGCTAGTCCACTTACTGATGTAGACCACATATGTGTACATGTATCGATGTTTGTTTAGATTCCATGCATGTGCAGTGTCTGGTGTTTGAAGGTGACTGTTGTCTTAGTACATTATACTGTTGCAATGCAGCCTCAACATTGCCAACTGTATATGGTGATATGCTCAAAGTACAGTAAGTTGTACATGAGGTATGGACAGATGTTTGGACATGACTACTAGTTGGTGGGGCTACTTTGCAGATTAATGATTACTGAGGGCAGCTCACAGGTGTGTTACAACCATTCCTACAATAACCTGTGTAACTGCTAAGGTCTGTTTTTTGTTAATTGAAGTGGAAGACAGACAATGTAGAATGCAATAAGTGTGACACTGAAGGCAAAGCTCTTGACACCTGTAACAGTAATACCTCCCCTGTGCATATATTGTGCATATATCAGCACAGTTGGCAAAGGAAAGAGTCAGTATGCTTTATAGCTAATGCGATAGTGCTGTACCTCTGTAATACCTATCATGAGATAGGCAGGTGTTTGAATCACAGTATTGGCATGTGTGGGTGTGTATGTGTCAATATATGCCACGTATGGTTGGGAATACATCCAACATGTTTTTCACTCTCCTGAACACTGTTGTTGACATCAGTGCAGAGTGAAGTGTAGAAAGAAAGGCATAGGCAGGTGGTTGAACCTCATACATGTCAAGTGTCTGTATGTGTGTGACATAGGTGTATATCTTTGTGAATGCCACAGTGTGCATGTGTGCGTGTGTGCGTGTGTGCGCGCGCGCGTGTGTGTGTGTGTGTGTGTGTGTGTGTGGCTGTATGTGTGTATGGCTGTCTGGTCCGTGGAGTGAGGCTGTATTTTAGCATAGTGAAATGTTAATGGCCCCTCCCCCATCCACTAAATGCAACCTAGTATCCCTGTTGATATCGTCAATCTTAGATGGGCATTCTAACCGCCTGTTAACATGTACACCCTGGGGTGTGGCTTGTTGTTACATAGCCTACTGATGAAACCCCCTCCCCACATACACTCTCTGCACTGTAGTATCCCTGTCAATGTCCTCGATCATAGGCCATTCCGGCTACCTGCACATGTGTAATCTCTGTGGTGCATCTTGTAATTGCGTAGTGCTATAATGATGATTTGCACATAGGCAGGGGTTCTCATCCCAACATTGGCAACTGTGAGTGTGTGTGTCAGAGTGTGTATTACTGTGCATGTGAATCCCTGAGTGTGTGGGTGTGTCTGTGTTTGCATCCTGCCATGGCAGCGGGTATTACTGCTTCCCAATGAGAAGCCACTATTTCCACTGGCCTTTACCCTTTTCATCCACTATACCACTCTTTTACCTCCTCCCCACTCCAGGTAACTATACCTGTGATGTCACCCACTATGGATGTGACGGCTCTGAACACAGTAGCTTAATACACAGCTATCATGCTCTTGGATCATTAGAACAGTAAACCTAATTGAAACATGGGAGATTATAACTGTGGTGTGGAAGCTACAAAGTGCATGCAGGTATTGTCATACAGACCTGTGAGTAGTCAACATGTACATATGGGACACTAACCAAAAACACTGACATCCCCCGGCACATGCAATTACACCTAAAAGAGGAAGGCAGAACATCAAGATCAACATGCTGTTAATGTTGTTACACATGATATATACTGTCAAACCTACAAAATGCATTCTAAAACTGTAATACATGGTATGTCTGCTGCCTGTCAACACTACTCAACAATATTAATCAACAATTGTCTACCTAGTATGTTCACCCTGTGCATCAGACCATATGAACATGTCCCTGCACTAATGGTGTGGATGACAGGGATGCGGCACAGGCATCATCATATCTACAGGGTGATAATGTTTGCCAAAGGCCTAGGCTGCACCATTGGATGACATCATGTGTGTGTGGATGTTATGCGTGTGTGTGTTGAGGTGCCCTAAATTTGTTTCTGGTGTGTGTGTGTGTGTGTGTGTGTGTGTGTGTGTGTGTGTGTGTGTGTGTGTGTGTGTATGCATGCACACAGGCAGGTCCGGCATGTGGCTGGCCTACACAGGGGTATTATTGACAGCTGCAGACTGTGCAAGGCAGATTTCACAGTTCACGGTGTCCGGCCACAGCCACGTGACTTGCGCTTGCCAGGGATTGCACGGGCACTACCAAGCACAGGTCCAGATTGGGTACTGTCTGATGACACATCCACTGGAACTGTGTCCCTGTTGGGACCGTCCAGGACCACATGCATGTGGCCTGCTGTGCCCTGGTGTGGACTGCACAGCACCAGCTGCACTGCTGCTGCTACCTCCACTATGGGAGCGGGCATGTGCAGTAGCATGTTCACGTAGACCTTCAACAGGTGATGTAGCTGACCTATGTCCACTTGCCCGACCCATCACTACCACCAGATGTTCCAGCACAGACATTTTATGCTCGAGGATTGACATGCCACGGTCAAGGACTCCCACCATGTCATCCAATCATCTATCCAAAATATCTGCAAGATGATGGTGAGCATTTGCAATTGCCTGGATATTGTCAGTTAATGAATGGACAGCAGACGTCTGAAGCCTCAAATCTTCTCTGTTATGCCGTTCAGCATGTGCCTGTGCCTCCATTACAGCCCAAAACATGCATTTGGTGACTCCAGTTGATGTGCTTTGTCTCTCAGAGGTATGTTAGCCAGTGGTCCTCCTACGAGTAGCACTGAGCACATGCCTGTGTGGGACATCACCAGTCAGTTGACTGGGATCATGGTGCGCAGGCACACCTTCCATAGTCTCAACACTTCCCTGTTCCATGCTACCACCTGCCAACTGTCCTTCCTCTATGGCCAGTGGTGATGGGATATGTGTAGGCAGGGGAACTGTGTGCGAGGATGAGGGGGATACAGGTGGAATGGCAACCGATGGCACAGATTCAGCCCCTGACAACCCTGCCTGTGCCTCAATCATACTTTCATCATCACTGCTAGAGTCTGTGGGGACACTAACATCAGGTGGACTGCAGGAGGACAACACACCTACATCAACACCTGTGGGGGCAGACAAGAACTGTACATTACAAGTTATACAACACAGACACACAGACACACAGACACATGCTATGGCACCCAATGGCATGCAACATGCAGGTGATATGGCAGATGGCATTCAGCTTAGACAATTATAGTGGCAGTTATCATACATCCCTGAGTTGCACACAACAGCATGCATGTGTTATAGCAGATGGAATACCTTACACAATTATAGTGGTGGTTAGCATACATACTTGTATTGTACCATTTGTGTAGTAGCTTATGCCCCATACCTGCAGCACAATGCATGCACTATGCACTGTTGCACCGCACTGCCATGGTGTGTGCAACATACACCACATGTTAACCGACCATCGCTGACCTTTGTACATCTAGCACTGATGCTTTGTATTGGCCACTGCCCCTATGTGTGAGGACATGAGCAGAAGGGTATCTCAACTGAATAATATGCTTGCCTGAGCCCTACCTTGCATATCTCCCCAAAGCAGTGCATGTCTGTTCAACATTATTCTGCCTACCCCTGAACTGAGTCTACAGACATTGTGCATGTGGCTGTACACACACACATGTTTGACATGGCTGTCCCTACTTTGCAATGGTGCCACAGACCAGCACAGGTTTACAGTACACCAGCCTGATGTGTGGCGTATGACCTTGCCAATCACATGTAGTATGACATGTCTTCTGCTGATGTGTTGAATGACATGCATAAATGGTGTCCTTTCCAATCTACAGTATGGTAATGGTGTCCCAATGTAACATGGGCCTTCAGCTGATGCAATGTTGTCTGTCCGCCCTACAAATATGCAGTGAAATACTGCACATTGAGCTGATGTTTATAGCCATTGCAGGGCATCATGTGACTTCACTATTGCTATACAGTGTGAGTTACTGACACAGTTCATAGCCATGACTGTGTTCACATACAATACATATCTAATGTGGAATTTGACCCACGTCACTGAGGTGTATACACACTAAACTAAAACAACCAAACACTCTGCAAGTACGGAATGCACGGCCAAACCATGAATCTTTCAAAACACCAACGGCCAGCAGGAAGAATTCATAAGACACTTGTAAACCAAGTAAAGTAAATGAAAAATTACTTTATTCAGACCGGTTTTGGCTACCCAGTCTTCCTTAGTGAAACAAAATCACAAACATATTCCTAATTAGGCTATATATATACCTACCCCATACATATCGAGACATTATTTATACATATGGTAACATACCTACATATAAAGATATGTAATTCTAGTTATTGTACTCAAATATTTATAAAAGTATGATTTTTTAAGGAATATGCAGGACACCACAACTGGTTATGTTTTTTCTTCTTGTTATGTATAACAAATAATTTTTGATCACATTTTGTGTTGATCACATGTATGTGTATTTACACACACACACACACACACACACACACACACACATATATATATATATATATATATATATATATATATATATATGTATGTATTTATACATATATATCTTTATATTTAGGTATGTTACCATATGTATAAATAATGTCTCCATATGTATTTTTTATTTACACATGCATAGATATCAATACTTAAATGTGATTTCAGTTTACTGTTCTATTTGTAATGCTCTTGTATTACTTTTTTCAGCTTTTTATTTTCTGGGTTGAACCATGTCTTCCATTGGTTGGGGGTGGGTATATATAGCCTAATTAGGAATATGTTTGTGATTTTGTTTCACTGAGGAAGGCTGGGTAGCCAAAACCGGTCTGAATAATGTAATTTTTCATTTACTTTACCTGGTTTACAAGTGCCTTATGTATACACTCTAAACCCTAATGTGGAATGTGTGAAACAGGTCACAGAAGGGTATACAGATGACACCCCTGCACATCTGCAACCATATTACTGATGCCCAGCAACTATGCCCACACATGGCTAACTAGCAGTACTCTGTGTCCCACATGCCATCCGTGTACCTCACACACATGAGGAGCAGGCATGACAGTGATGTCTAACACCAACAAGGTGAATGTACTGTATCTGTGGCCTGATGTGGTTGTATGTGTATGTTGTGAAACACATGTATGTATTTGGATACTGTATAGGTGAATGCTTTCATGTTGTGACACACTCAAGATGTTCAGGACATGTTATGTGGTGGTTTCATGTTATGCCTACACAAGCTGTGCACAGGCCTGTATGATGTTTAGTGTTTCGCATCTGCAATATCACCATTACACAAAGGCCATAGTTGTATTGTATTGAGCCAATATACAACAGGGTGTACACACATGTACATCACTTCTACTGTGTGTGTTGCTTCATGTCTCTGGCCATCCTCCATGGCCATGTGTACACATGTTCTATCCAATGGTTGTGATGGCCATCTATTTTACATGTCAGTGTTATCCCATATGACATATACCCATAGATGTCATATGCTCCACTGAGGACAGGGTTATGCAGACAAAGGGTGGTATGTATGGGATTTGAGATTATCATGTTTTGCAGGATAGTTGAGCAATGTTGCAGTCAGCCCACTACATGTCATGGACATGTCAGATAGCACATGACATTGTGTGACATTCATAGCAAGGGTATAATCCACAAGGGTGTATCCTGTGGGCTGGTCATACTCCAGCTCCAACACATTTAGAGTGTGTGTACACATATGCTCTCTGTACAGTACTGTTTGTATTCCCAACATGTGTAATGCTAAACTATAGTACCTGTCCCTACAGTGAACCACACCTCCAACATTGTATTGACAGTTGTCCACACATCTAGCGATGACAGTTTGGAAGGTTTAGTGTAGGTGTTTCATATAGTCTTCAATTGTTTCGCATGGGTATCCACTGTGATGCATTGCAGGTCTGTCCAGTGTCTATTAACAGGACCACCATACATTATGTATATGTGTGTTATGGCAGATATCATGCAATTAATATGATCTGTGCATTATCAAGCCTGGTAAATAATAACAATATCCCTGACGCAGGCTGCTGTCACTGCAAAATGCCAGAGGTACCTAAACAGGAGTGTCACAGCAATAAGATCATTATCCACACCTGTGTGATAGCTACATGGTGCACTGTCCATGTTAACACATAAGGCAGTACAATACACTATACTATGGAGTATGCACATCTGTGCATACATAGAGTAGCAGACTATAGTATGTGGCATGTGTGCATACATGCCTTGCATATGATGTTACATTACATATTGTACAGTAACACATGTAACTATGTGAAATATAGTTGTGTTATATGTGCAGTACTGACTTACCAGGCAACTCCAGGCTCAGTGGTTGAGAGACACCCACCTCCACAATACCAGCTAAAGCTTGTGGATGGAGGTCTGCAGGTGTCCCCAGGTTGGCCAGTAGCTCCTCGGTACATGTGAGTGGGGGCTGGGTGAGTGGTCCCCAACCTGTTGCACCTTGTTCCCTAGTGATTGCATTAGCACCCTGTTTCACCTGTCTTAAAAGGTCGGTGCAGTGTCGGCGCACCTGCTGATAAGTGCGATTGTGACCGCCAACATCATTTACCCTCCTGTGGAGTTCCTCCCACAGGGCATACCACTGCATAACAAGAGAGACTTTGGAGTGATTAAGTATCAGTTTTCTCTACTTTCTTGCTGTAGATTTTCCAGTGTTTATTGTGATTTAAAAGCTTGTTTTTTTTTCACATATTGTACTTATTTGACTGCCTGCACTTTTAAAAAGTTGTTTTTTGTTTAAATAATTTGTTTAATTGTTGTAGGCTACACACTAAAGTGTGATAGCCTTTGCTGATTGTTTGTAGTCGTTTAAAGCTGTTTTAAGTGAATTTTTTTACTGTTTTTGTCTTATCTTTTCAAAAAAAAAAAATACATTCCTTGTTTCCCGCCTTTCTAAGCTAGTATAGTCCAGTTCTCAGGATAGTGCTGAATTCAGGGCTGTGATACTAGTTTCTGAGTTGCCCATACCTTACTTGGATAGAAGGTAGTTTCTCTGTTCACCTGTGAGAGAGGGGAGCTTTGAGCAGCTTATCTTTCCCTGGAGGAGTGGTTCCAGCCCAGAAGTTAGTAGTTTATTGACCATTTTGGGCTGATTTCTTTCTCTTTCATTTCCCTACTATAACAACAGAGTTTGCACGGTTTTGCGCACTGGCAGTGCCGGTTAGCTACGGTTAAATTATTCCCGGCTCCACTAAGTTTCCTCTTCAGTTTTTCCCTTGAAACTAGTCTAACTCTCAACCTAAGCACTCAAAAAGCATCTTACAGCCCAGCACTTGCTCAGACCTAAAAGCAAGCACTAATATACCCTGACACTGATTGCCCAGCAGGGCAAGACTCTTTATTCACCCATCAAAAAACCAAGAGACTAAGCAGCTCACCCTACTATTCAGGCATGACCAAAGGGCAACTTCAGGTGCACTCTCCAGTCCAGCTGGGGAATCTGGGTATCCTGAGGCAATGTTAACACTGCCTCATGTACACAGACAACCCTCTCCTCATACCACAAAACACTAACATACGTGAGAGATGCAATTATACAGCCAAACTGTAAGCTAAGCTGTCTCCACCCAAGACTGGAACAGACAGTCAAGAGGAGAAGATTAACACTTGCACCACAACTCCAGCTGCACACAGACCTACTAAAACAACACTGGCAAAAAATACACATAAATACACAAAATCATACTCGGAGGCTCTAAATAAAAACCTGCAAAAGCATCAGAGACCTCCAAAGCAGACACCCAAACAACCTGCACTTCCTGTCACAAACCAGGCAACACATAAAACACAAAATCAGTGTGCCACACAATCACAGCCCTTAAGGCGAAATAACATACCTAACACACTAGTAATAGGTGACTCTATAGTCAGGCACACTGACGTCCCACTCACTAGGCTGGACAAGCAGAAGGTTACTGTTAGCGGCCTGTCGGGAGCCAGAATCCGCCACATAACACAAGCACTCAGGTCATTCCAGAACAAAGTACAAATATGACTCTGTCATTGTTCATGTTGGTGTGAATGACCTGAGACGTACCTCCCTGGACTACATGAAAAGAGACATGGAAGAGCTCTCTGATCATGTAGCCCAGAGTGATATGACCCTGACCCTGAGTAGCATCCTGCCCTCACCAAGAATGATACCTCAGTATAAAGAAAAAATTATCAATTTCAACAATTGGCTAAGCTTCTGGTGTCATTCAAAGGGGATCCAGTGTCTGCCAACCTGGGACAACATGCTCGAAAAGCCATGTTGCTTCGCAAGATTCGGCTTGCACCTGTCACCCCTAGGCTTTCAAATACTGGCCAAGCATAGTGCCTTTTTTAGGCAAGGCTCAAAAGTCAAACCCACCTCCATAAACAGCACAATTAACAAAAAACTGAGGGTTATGCTACTCAATGCCAGGAGTTTAAATCTCAAAATGCACGTGCTCGAAGCACTCCTCGGTATGGAAAACATCGACATCTGTGCAGTAACTGAAACCTGATTCAAGGCTCCAGAGAACACCCCAGCACTACCGGGCTAAAACTCATGCCACACGTTTCGGCCACAGAACATGCATGGATCATGCCATTCCTAGCAAAACCAAGACTTACTCCTCTAAGAGAAGGAAACCAGTTTGGTGGACCCCTGCAATAAACAGGCTATACGATAGAAGGAGGAAACTAGTTCAGAAAAAAAGCAAATCCCAAGAAGGAAAGACATCCCTGATCAGTATCAGCAAGAAACTGAGGTCCCTCATGAAATCATCCAAGGCTAACTTTAAAAGAAAAATATCCAAGGATTCAAAAGATAACCACAAAGCCTTCTTTAGCTATGTTAAGAATCTAAGTGGCAACTCACAGATATGCACTGAACTAGTGCAAAATATCACAAAATATACTGAACCTACTGATATTGCCAACATCCTGGCAGATAGATTCAGTGCAAACTTCACCCCCCTCTCACTTCCAAAAGGGCCCACAACAATACCAGAAAAGTGTAGTATCCCAAAAAATCACAGATGCACAGGTGAAAACAGCCCTTTCAAAAGTCAAAAACACAGCATCAATGGGACCAGATGGTGTCCCAGGCTGCGTCTTGCATGAACTACAGAACAAACTAACCCAACCCCCCCACCTAAACAAGCTGTTTAACCTCAGCCTCTCCACAGGCTACATGCCCATAGAATGGCGCACAGCAACAGTTATTCCTCTCCACAAAGGAGGGGCCACAACTGACCCTGGTAACTATCACCCCATAAGCCTGACTAGCCGGTCTGCAAGTCTATGGAGTGCATCATCATGGAACTCATAAAGAAAGACATTGGAAACCTCCAAACACTTGACCCAACCTGGTTCGGCTTTGTTAAGGGCAGATCATGCCTACTAAACCTGGTTGACTTCTTTGAGACAGTCACCAAGGCCATAGATGAGGGAAAGGTGGTTCACACAGCCTACCTTGACCTTGCCAAGGCTTTCGACACCATTCCCCACTCGGGTATTACAGAAAAACTCACCAGCCTGAACATAAGCCCCTACGTCACGAGATGGGTTGCCAACTGGCTTACAGACAAAACTCACACGGTAAGAATAGCGAACTCCAGGTCCAACTCTAAACCAGTCACAAGTGGCGTCCTGCAAGGCTCGGTCCTGGGACCCCTACTGTTCGGCATATATTTCTCAGAAGTACAGGCAAACACAGGAGGACTATGGCTAACCAAGTTCGCCAATGACTGCAAACGGGGAGCCATAATTGACTCTCCGGCTGAGACGGACATCCTCCAAAAGGGCCTTACTGAGATGGACACCTGGTGTCAAAGCCTCAAGCTAAATGCCAAAAAATGCATACTCATCCCATTTGGGAAAAACAAAACACTCATGAATTACCACATAGGTGGCAGCCCCCTTAATACAGAAGAGTTAAAAAGAGATCTGGGGGCCTAGGTAGATAGTAATCTCTCCTTTGACAATCATATTGCCAAAGTAGTTAGGAAATCCTTCTATGTGGCCCATCTAATTACTAAAGGGTTCGTATCTAGAAATAAAGAGGTTATAGTACCCCTCTACTCGTCACTCATTAAATGCATCATAGAGTACAATGCCCCATTTGGGATGTACCTCACAAGACACTTTTGACAGCTGGAAAGACCAGAAAAGTACCTCGCCAAGAGGATTACTGGTCTCAAACATATGTCCTATGCAGCCCGACTGAAAAAACTCCGGCTGTAGTCAGTGGCATATCGCTTACTCAGAGGTGATCTCTGCCTGACTTACAAAGCCGTGTCCAACTCTGAATTGATGGACATGGTCCACCTAAAGAAATCCAAGTCACTGCGAGCCATGTGCTCTAGTGAGCTAAACCTCACCACAACAATAAATAGAACATGCTGGAGGGATAGATTCCTGTCACAGAGACTCCCCATGCTTTGGAACAAAATTCCAAATTATATCAGGCAGAGCCCCTCACTATCTCTTCAAGAGAAACCTTGACGAGTGGATGGGTAACAGAAAATACACCCCTGGGATCACTTCATTGGCTCTGCTTGACAGAGGATCAGTTAATTAATCAATGGAGCAGCGAAAGCCGACACTCTATGGCTAGGCTTATAAATGCCCTTGTGCAGATAGCCGAGTACCTACCTATGCTATCATGCTGCTAAACTGTCAGATGAATACAAGTGATATGTATCCTGTTACTGAGTATTGTAATTGCCAATAGACATAACTACTGTTTGCATAACATAACAGAAATGCTTTGAAGAATGGAATACAGATCTGCCTAAAATACTGTACTTTACACAGTTATTGGCACAATATCCCACAATGCAAACCATATTTGCACAGTAAGCCCACCTTTGACATGTTCATCTTACTTATACACCCATACATATGTCTACTGTTACAATATATCGACATATACTATCCCCTGTTATAGCACATACTTGTTGGACCAACTCTGACAGTGGCTGGAAGCGAATTGGTGAGTTCCAAACACATATCATCCCTTGTGGTGTATGAGGAGTTTGCCTTGTGACCTACAGCAATACACACATAGAATACTATAAGCATTACTACTGCTCAACAATACATCACTACAAGATAGCTATTTCCACTATATGCACTGATTACACTGTAATTCTTACAAAACAGTTACTACATACGCAGACATATTACATGTTATATATACCTTCTTAGCAATTAGAGGTGTTATCGACTAGTATAATACTCATTTTTAGTTTGTCTTTCAGTGTTTTGTACTGTTCTACAGGTAGATGCAGATGGTTTGAATGTGTGACAAGGCAACCTTTTATAGTTACAGATCAGTAACATGTGCTATCCCGATAACCAATTGGTGTTCCTAAGTAGCTAATTACATGCACATCAGCTGCGCTGCTACTGCTTAACCAATACCATGGCAACAGTGGACTATAACTGAGTACTCCACTTGGATATTGTCCCTTTGCCTTACTTGTGAAGAATACAGACTGGAAGTGTTGTTTGAAATCTATTGCAACAGCTGTATGGAGACGAACAGTAATATATTGTGTATAATGCCTAGAGAATTTGGTCTAAATGTGAGTACTGCTGTTATATTTCTGAACATTGCTACTTGTGCAGGGTTTGTCTGTACCTAATACTTCTGCATATGTTTCAGTCTGGCCAGGATGGTTGACCAGCTCAAGGCTGCATAGCTATGCATATAATGTTAGGGGGTTTACAGTGTGCCTACCAGACATCTTTAGTTTGGTGTTAATGTGTATCATACTGTGCTGATAATCAGTACTCGGTAACACTTCCTGGTGTACGAACCTTTCAACCCTCTGAAACGGGATTAGTTCATACAAACCCTGTAACATCAGCAGCTGTCCAATTGTATAACAGCAACTATTTCACATAGGGCCATGTTAGTGTGTCTGTGTCCAGGTATGTTAAGGTTTCAGCAGATGTTGTACAGTAGTTGAATAATTGGTTATGGTATGACAATATGTATTGATGTAATTATTTTGGGTGTGGGGGAGATGTTGGTGGGTGTACATAGCAGATGCAGGTGTGTAGGAACCCCTTTTATACAACTTCTATATGTGTGTGGGTGTTTTTTCCCTGTGTGAACACCTATCCCTTAGTGGACTAATACTATGGTAATTGCAGGCTGATTCATTAAGGCACTGTTAAATGCTTCCTGTATAGCATGCAGGTACTGTTAGTCCTTGAATCCTTTTGGCAATACATTGGAATGTAATAAAATTTTGCTAAATGAAAGCCGCCTGTGTATTTCTGTCATGGATATTTGCAGTCATTGCAGTTGTGTTGGTGACTATGCCCATAGAACATATTTGTAATAGTGTATTGGCATATACTCTTCATATGTTATGTTCATATTGTTTGAGGGGGGGTCGGAATGTGTGATTGCTATGGTCCATGTTATACTCAGATATGAACGCTTCAGATGCGGTCTACACACATGTATGTATGTGTATATATATATATATATATATATATATATATATATATATATATATATATATATATATATATATATATAATCTATGTGTATATGTTTATAGATATAATATATAATATATAGTATTGCATACGTTTATCTGTACCTCCATAGATGTGTAGATGTTTTTAACCATTCTATATATCTACATATATATACGTAGAGCTGTATATATTGACATGTCTCTATGTATCTCTCTCTCTCTCTCTCTATATATATATATATATATATATATATATAGATAGATATATGAGCATACACCTTTCATTGGGTACATGGCGGGTTGTCCTATTTCAACACATTCCTCCCTTTTGAGTTTTAACCTGTCTGCATACACAACTGGCATAGGTACATCTCAGGTAGCTTAGTGGTAGGTTACTCTGAGGATGGAGTACATGGTTGCGGGCTCTAATCCTGGAAGGTGTTATTATTTTACCTCTCAGAGTAGGCACTGGTAGGGAAAGTGTGAATAATGCACATTTAAGTGGTTGTAAGCAGGTTTGCCCATGGTCTGCACAACGTTAAACAAAGGTTAAATCTGTAAAGTGCTTCTCGGTTTAACCATGTTTAAGCGCCGCTTACCATCGCGCAAACCCATGCAAACCCACTTACAACTGCGTAAAAGTGTTTAAATCCACCTGCATCCAACACCCCTTATTCTGGCCCTCAAAATAACTTAACAGCCCTTGCAGGTCTTTAACCTGGGATCATGAACACCACAATCACTGACTTTACCACTAAGACATCTGAGATATGTATAAATGTTATGGTGTTTAGAATATACATTTTACTACAGGCATTCCTCACTACTGAAAACAAATGTGACAGTCAGTTGGTATACATATGTCTGATACATGTTAATGTTCATATGTTTTTGAAATTAGGTGTTGCAATGTGACATGACAGGGTGTATTATGAATGAGAAAGGTTCTTGCTTTGTGCCCTTTTTATATTGTCCCCATACTCCATGTATACCCTTCCAGTTCACTTATTGAACATCTGACCCAGGCTCTCCTGGATGCATGATTTCATTACCCATCATTCCTCCCCCACCCCAATCTTCACCTACACAACAACCATCCCTTTTATGGTGAATTAGGTTAATATTAATAGTTATAATACCAGAGCTGCATGTGTTTTGTGTACACTTCAATTCCTTTGGATTGCTTCTGTGTCACCAAGTGTGTTCATAGATGTTTATATATATGGCTATTGATGTAACTGTATATATATATATATATATATATATATATATATATATATATATATATATATATATATATATCTATGTGCAGACATCACTGACATGTATATATATATATATATATATATATATATATATATATATCTATATATATAATTTCGTATTAATTTGTAACAGTAATACATATGTAGACTTGTATGTGTTGGTTCACAAACTACAGTACATTACAATGTACTGTACATATGTACACAAAGTGACTGTCCCATTTGAGGTCATTACAGTGGAATGCATATGGTATAAGATGTAGTCTAAAGACCGTGAAGCATGTATATACCGCAGATGGCTTAGTCAGTAAGTCCCATGACTATAGTTTGCATGGTCGAGGGTTCAACACCTGCAATGCTTTAAAAATGTTTTTTTTACTCCAGAATAAGGGTCATTTAAGCAGTTGTAAGCATGTTTAAAAGTGTTTGTGTCACATTATAGCAGCAGTTAAACAAACTTTATAGCGTATAACCTGTACGTGCAAACACGGCCACATCTGCTAACTACTCAGGATATATACATTTCAGTAAAATAACATCTCACTATGTGCTTACATAACATTACATTCTCTGTTGACTGTACTCTCCAGCACACATGGGTTTATATGGGTGTTTTGAATGTTTATTATACAGACGATTACCAACCTATATATGCAAGCTGTGTTAAGGTATACTTTTTAACATGATAAACATCCCTGACTTTATTGTGATTGGGACCTCGATTGTACAGATACTATGCATATGCTGTAACCATTACACTATTGAAATTAACGTTGCTTCCACCTATTTCCTATTTAGATGATTTCTATGTGTAAGCTAGGCTAAGCAAAGGGCGGAGGCCCCCAAACCCACTGAGCTTCACTCACTACTCTTGAAATAACAACATGTAACAAATGTAATGTGAGACAATAAATTACATTCCTAACTACATTAGGCATAGCCCCTCACTGACACACTTCAAGGGAAACCTTGTTGTGTGAATGGGTAAAAGAATGTACACCCCTGTGATCATGTGTCCCAGAACCATACAGCCAGGGGGTGGGGGAGCCCATCCAGTTTTATAGCTGCAAGACCTGTTGGGGAAATTGAATGGTATTGAATTGGTCACATTAACATGCCCTCTTTAGATCACTAAGTGCCCCTATCACTCTCCACCACCCCAGTCTTCAACAGCTTCTGGCAACTCTGCCTGGAATTGCTTCATTGGATATGCTTGACAGAGGCTCAGTTACTTCATCAATGGTGCAGAGAAAGCCAACACACTGTAGCTATGCTTCTAATTGCCCTTGGGCAGATAGGTAGTAGGCTATCTGCGAACCTCTAAAGTGCAGGCAATCACAGCCATAATATGTGAATGAACAGACTTTCAGATCACAATATACAGTGAGAAATCACCATGTAGACAGGAAACAGTTAAGTACAGCAAGAACATACAGGACACTGATACTTAATCACTCCAAAAGCCTATCTTGGAAGCTAGAAGACTTGTATAAGTTTAAGGCTTTCTATTGCTTACCTGTAGATTACCTACAGGAGAGATGAGAAACAAGCACAGATGGGAAACATGCATGCAACAAAACCATACCGGCTTATGTGTCAGCCTTAGGCTTTGGAATACTGGCCAAGGCGATTGGCACCCCCATGGTGCCTTTTTTAGGAGAGTCTCAAAGGTGAATACCAGCTCCATAAGCAGCACAATAGCAGAATCAATGAGGGTTATGCTACTCAACACCAGGGGTTGTGATCACAACATGCATGCACTCACAGCACTCCTCAGGATGGACAACGTCAACATCTGTGCAGTAACTGAGATCTGTTTTAAGGCTCCTGAGAGCACACCAGCACTACCAGACTACAACCCATATCACACATTTCAGCCACAGAACATGGACTGACACAGACATGGAGGGGGTGTATCCATATTCATCAGGGATACCTACACCTCCAAATTAGTGGGGCAGCATGATACCTCTGAGATCATCCATGTGCAGCTAACATCAGCCACAACTGCAATGTAAACTGTGGCTTGCTACAGATCACCCTCCATGACCCAGGACCACCACTCCACCTACCTGGAGACAGTGGAGAACATGACAGTCCTACCAGCACTGCTCACTCTGGCATTGGTCAATGTCAACTACCCTACCATTAACTGGGAAACTTACTCAAGTACTCACTTCCAGGCCCAGCACTTCCTGGAATTTATCACATCATATGCCTTGTATCAGGTGGTAACCTCCCTAATGAGGGATGGAAACATACTAGAAGTGGTCATCACCAACATGGGCAACAGGTGCAGCACAGCAGAGGTTAACTGGTCACTGGTTAGATATGACCATGAGCTATTCACTGTTTCCACACCCAAACATCTCCCTCACCCATGAAAACCACAGTGTATAACTTTCCTACAGCTAAATTTACACTACTAGAGACAGGGGTGGTGGGTTTCGCAGCCCCCACGCTAAGGAGAAACACTGCTCAAGATACAGACAGATTTACAAATGCAATCTATAAGCACCTACATGGATGTATGGATCGTGCCATCACTGGTAAACCAAGACTCACTCCTCCTAGACAAGGACACCAGTCTGGTGGACCCCTGTAATAAACAGGCTATACTACAGAAGTAGGACAGTGTTCCAGACAAACAGCAAATCCCACAAAGGGCAGACATTTGTGACCACTATTAGTATGATACGTAGGTCCCTCATGAAATCATCCAAGCTAACATCAACAGGGAAATACGTAAGGATTCAAAAAATAACCACAAAGCCTTCCTGGCTATGTCCAGGATCTAAGTGGTGACACACAGATTTGCACTGTGCTGGTGAAATATAGCACACAATATGCTGACTCTACTGATATTGCCAACATCCTTGCAGATACATTCATTGCATACTTCACCCCCTAAAGAACCCACAACACTACCCGAAAGTTACAGTATCCCACACATCAGAGATACACAGGTGGAAATAGCCCTCTCTAACAGCAGAACACAGCGTCAATGGAGGCAGATGTTGTCCCAGACTGCATCTTGCAAACAATACAAGACAACCTGAACCCCACCTAATTAAGCTTTTCAACCTCAGCCTCTCCACAGGCTACATGCCCATACGATGGCACGTGGCAATGGTTATTCCACTCCACCAAGGTGGAATCACAACTGACCATGGTAGCTACCACCCCATAAGCCTGACTAGCCTGGTCTGCAATGGTATAAAGCACATCCTCATGGCACTCATTAACAAAGACATTGTAACCTCCAAACACATAACCCAACTCAGGTCAGCTTGGTTGAATGCAGTTCAGGCCTACTGAACCTGTTTGACGTCTTACATACAGTCACCAAGACATTAGATGAGGGGAGAGGTGGTTCACAAGACTACCTGGACCTCGCCAAGGCTTTTGACACCATGCCCCACTCAGGTATTATTGATAAACACACCAGCCTGTACATACACCCGTACATAACAGGTGGGGTTGCCAACAGGCTTACACATAGAACTCACATGGTACGACTAGTGGTCTCCAGGTCCAACTCTTGACCAGTCACGACTGGTGTCCCACAAGACTCAGTCCTGGGAGTCCTACTGTTTGGCATATACTTCTCAGAGGTACAGGCAAACACAGGTGGACTACAGCAGACCATATTTGGCAATGACTGCGAACTGGGAGCCATGATTGATAGTCCAGCTGACACAGACATCCTTCAAGGGGCCTCACAGAGACCGACACAGGGTGTCAAAGTTATGGCCTTCAGCTAAGTGCCACTAACTGCATGGTCATTCCATTGTGGAATATTAAGCACCCACATATTAACACATAAGTGGCAGACACTTTAATATGGATGAGATAATGGGGTATCTGGGGACTAAGGTAGATAGTGATCTCTCCTTTGATAATCATATCTCCAAATTAGTTAGGACATCCTTCTATGTAGGCCATCTGATTACTAAAGGGTTCCCATCTAGACATACTGGGGTTATAATGCCCCTTTACTCATCACTCATAAGTCCCATCATAGGGTATAATAATCCATTTGGGATGTACCTCAGAAAACACTTCCAACAGCTGGAAGGTCCACGAATTACCTCGTCAAGGGGATTACTGGCCTCAAACATATGCCCTATGCAGCCAGACTGAATAAACTCCTGCTTTACTCAGTGGCATCTCATTTACCCAGAGATGATCTCTGCTGGTCAACACAGCCATGTCGAACTCAGGCTTAATGGATATGCTCCACCTATGGGAATCCATGTCACAGTGAGCCACACACTGTATTGAGCTGAACCTTGCCACAACAATAACTGGAAGATGCTGGAGGGACAGATTCCTGTCACAGACACTCCCCATACTTTGGAACAACATCCCTAACTACATTATACAGAGCCCCTCACTAACAGTCTTCAAGAGAAACCTTGAAGAGTGGATGGGGAACAGTAGATACACCCAGGGATCCCGCCATTGGCTCTGCTCCACAGAGGGACAGTTAATGAATCAATGGGGTGGCAAAAGCTGACACATTTTGGCTAGGATTATGAATGGCTTCTGGCAGTTGGCCAAGTACCTAGCTATGAACCTATACGTACATTATCAGCACATGCTGATAGCTTAATTTACTGTTCAGGTGTTGACTTACCTTGTGCCAATGGCAGTTGTGTGTGCAATAGTTGAGGGCTGCCTATGTTGGATGCACACAGTAGACTGCCTATACATGACAATTTACAGGTAGTCTTATGTGTGTGCCATCCATTTTTACTGTGTGTGCAGGTGGAGAAAGGTGTCAGTCCCTAGGTGCCTGCACTGTCGGTGTGTGTGCTATACGTTCCCTCCTTGCCAAGGCATGGGTATACTGGGCATGCCTCCATCTGCCTACTGGGGCTGGCTCAGGGTGTTCATGGTCTGAGTACCTCTGTGCCTGTGGGGCTCTTGGCAATGGTGGTGGGCTATGAGGGCCTTCACCATTCTGTCCCTGCTGCAGCTGTTTCCACAGGATCATATTGTGCAGCATGGCACATACTATGAAGATGTGGGTACATGTGCCTGGAGAGTACTGCAAGGCTCCACCAGATATGTCCAAGCAATGGAACCATGATTTCAGCACCCCAAACACATGCTCTATGATGATTCTGGTTTGTGCTTGTGCCTCATTATGGCATTACTGCATGGGTGTGTGTGTGCATTTCTGATGGGAGTCATCATCCACAGTTCCAGTGCATAGCCAGCATCCCCCACCAGGTGGCCATTTGGGATGTCCTCCCTGGCAAATACCTGATACAGCTGTGAGGCATGCCAGATGTGGTAGTCGTGATAGCTTCCAGGGCTGCCAGCACACACATCTATGATAATGCCCTGGGCATTGCACATGGCCTGGCAGTTGATGGAGGGGTATCCCTTGCGGTTTATGTAGCGCCTACCCTGCTCACCAGGTGGTGACTTGATGTGTATGTGCATGCAGTCTATTGCACCCAGTAACTCCAGGTATTCTGCCACATGGTGGAAGAGATGCATATTGCTGGTGCATCCTTACACCAGCGGGGAATCTGTGATTCACTATTATTCCTGTCATTTGCATGGCTTTGCCTACTAATTCCTAGCTACCATGCATAACACTGTCACAGCTCCTTAGCAACCCTTGCGCCATAGCATGGTGTAGCATGCCTGCCATTGACTATTATGGGGAAATCATGATATGTGTTACAATGCAGTTTTATTCTATATTTTTATATTTTCCTTGTGACCCCCTTTGCGTGCCGCTGCCCTGCGCTTCCACGTCGCGATAGTGCAACTATATATATTAAATGTTAATTTTATATTTTGTACATGATTTTTTATGCCAATGGATATATATTTGGCCATTGGCATATATTAACAATATAATACGTGTTTGGTCAGCTGTCATGGCTCCGATTTTATGTTTGCAAAAATGTAAACCGTTTTCTACAGTTTACATTTCTGCATGCTTACACTACACCTGCACCACTTCCTGGATCACTACATACCTTCATTTGCATGCTACACTGCTGCACATGGGGTAATTAGCATACAGGGCCTGGGAGCTGTGCGGGCGTAGCATACGCAGGTAGTGCACGTGGGAACAGCTTGTACCTGGATTGCTCGGTGGCCATATTTGGTGTTGGAACGCTGACGGTACACCTGCACTTGGCGCAAGCTTTATGAATTCCGGGGAAAGTGTAATTCTTTTCTAAAGGGCTGTTGCCATGTTTTCCGTGAATAATCTGTCTTCAAGCTGAAAATGCTTTTAAAGAGGAGGACTGGCTGCATGAAGGATGTAAGCCCACAATTGAGTCAACAGGTCTAATTTCTACAGCAAATATTAAAATGACTCAGTAAATGCGCCATCATTTCTATAAGAGATAGTAGACTTTGAAACAGTCTGATTTTGTACCTCCTGCCTCCTCCCACTTTAGAGTGTGGGGTTTGTGCCTAGCCTCCACATGTTATTTTTGTGAATGATATGTTTTTTTTTTTTAAGTACATTTGAATGGCAAAAGCATTTGACACTGTAACCCATTCTGGCATAGTTAGTAAATGACATGTCAAAATTAGATCTATATACGGTGAGGTGGATAGATTGATAGATAGAACCCATATAGTTGAGGTGGCAGCAACTTCCTCAGAAAGTATACAGACAGAGGTGCCGGAAGCTGTTGAAGACTGGGGGGGAGGGGGGCAGAGGGTGAGAGCGGCACTAAGTGATCTTAAAAGGGCAATTTTTTATAACTATTTACTACCACAACATAGGTTCACTTGGACGACATTTTAAGCTTATCCAGTTCCCTTTTAGTGCTTGAAGTAACAATTTCTGATTGGTCTTACCTATCCCATAGCTGATAATTGTATATTAGCCCAAGTGAGAATAACTGTGATCATACCATAGATGATTTTAGTGGACACATGTTAGGGATGCAACATTTAGGAACTGCCTCTATCCATTAGTGGCATGCAAGGCAGTCCTGGAGTACATTTTCTTTTACTCATCCTTAGATCCAAGTTGCATATGAATATGGCTGGATGAGCTTTGTTTTATTTTTATGGATAGTCTGTTCTCGAACAGTGGTAGCCTCTGCAATATATATCCACTTCTCCACAACATTCAGTTTAGATACCTGGACTGAGTATTTCTGATGCCATTTGACATGCTGATGTTCAGTAAGCTAAGCACTCTGTAGGATACTGAGTATAGTAATAAATCTTTGAGATGGTCCATGCAAGCCCTATTGTTTAGGTCTTATATCCTTTTAGTAAGGCATCTCTGAAGGTGTTCCAGTTGTTGCATGGGGCTGGACAGATGCATGCCAAAGTGGGCTTTATACAAAATGATTGACCTAGAGATTTGTAAAGGGGGACAACATCTCCAGATCTAGTCACAATCAATTTATTTATAAGCTGTGCAATATAGAAAAACGTTCTTATGACTCTGGGCACATGCTGGTCAAAAGTTAGGTCACTGTACACACAAGTTCCCAAATGCCAAACAATTGGGTCAGTTGTCATAGGGCATTGTCATGATTTTGACACCACTTATTATTTGGGACAAACCTTCCTGCATGATGGTTAAGTAATTTGAGGATTCAATAACTGTTCCTAGCTTGCAGTCAACTCAAACTTAGCTGGCTAAAGCCCCTGGGTATTTCCCTTTAATTGTGAGATGTATATGCCAAACAGAAAAAGTCTCGGCACCGAACCCTGGGGGGACTCC